>NW_008335297.1:111814-180460 GCF_000622305.1 Nannospalax galili | reverse complement strand
TGAATGTAAGTCTACCACGTGCATGCAGTGCCCAAGGAGGTCAGAAGATGGCATTGGATCCCTTGGAACTAGAGTTGTAGACACTTGTTAGCCACCATGTGGGTGCTGAGAACTGAACCTGGGTCCTCTGCAAGAGCAGCTCTTAACAGCTGAGCCAATTTTCCAGCCCTGAGTTTCCAATTTTTAAGTTAGTCTCATGTTCCAAAATGGTCACTGGGGCTCTAGCTATTATGTCTGTGTTTCAGACACTGAGATCAACAGGGAACAGGGGAACCTATAATCACTGAGTTAGAATTACCCATTTCCCTTCATCTCATTTTCCCAGCTCAGTCATGTGACCACTGCTCTTTGCAAGGGAGGCAAGAAGTACTCCTGAGTTTCCAGCCATCAGTTTCCATGGGAATGGGGTAGCTTTGGTAGGTGACTCCATGCCCCTCTGTAGAAACTGTCTTTTCTTTGAACACATACTTTCTTGGGTCATTTCCATATAGATAGGTGGAGACGCAGGCTAACAGAGCCAAGAGTAAGACCACAGATGTGTCTGCTTTTGAGGCAGGGGCCCTTTTTGCTCAGAGTCCCAGCAAAGCACAGTGGTTCACAGAGCTGGCTGTGAAATCGTGGTGTGCTGATGTCACTAA
This sequence comes from Nannospalax galili, assembly GCF_000622305.1. Lineage (NCBI taxonomy): Eukaryota > Metazoa > Chordata > Mammalia > Rodentia > Spalacidae > Nannospalax > Nannospalax galili. The sequence continues at coordinate 179,822 of NW_008335297.1, read as the reverse complement.
AGTAATAGGGCCAGGCATGGCAGCACCTGCCTGGGCCACAAGCCAGTTCAAGACTAGCCTGGGCTATCTAGCTAGACCCTGTCTAAAAACACTTTTTTTTCTTTTTTCTTTGAGACAGGGTCTCCCTGTAGCCCCAGCTGACCTGGAACTCACTACGTATACCAGCCTGGCCTTGAACTCAGAGAGATCCGCCAGCCTCTGCCTCCTGAGTGCTGGGACTAAAGGCATGCACCACCACACCCAGCACGAAGCACTAAAAAGTGGGTTGTCCTCAGTCCACTCAATTGGGAACTGTTCACATGGCGTCTGGTTGGTCCCGCTGGGCCAGCCCTAGGTCCCATCATACTGTGGGTCAGTGTCAACACCATAAATAAAGATGGAGTGAGAGGCAGGTCATTCCCCAGACCTCCTTTGTAACTTCTTTCAGTCGATGCCAGCTTTTTACTGGAAAATCTTCTGATCTAATCCTATTTACGAAAAGTGCCTTCTGGGCTCATGCCCACCCAGAAGCATCCTAAAGGCCCCTGTTCAGAGCAGGCAGTGAGGTGCTAGGGTCTGTGGGACCTCAGGGCTGTGGAGCAAGTCCAGGATGGAACACTGTGTCCCTTTATAGGGACCTGTAGGAAGGGACACACTGCTGTTGGAGCAGGGAGGGTTTTATTTTTAAACAACAAAGGAATTGAGTTCAACAAATGACCAGGCTTTATGCACACTGTTGCCATAACTAAGGTGGAACACAGACTGTGTGTGGGCAGGTCCGGGAAAGCCAGCAGAAAAATGAAAACATCGCCTTGCTCAGGGTTGCAAAGACAGCAGGGTGTATTTTTTAATGACTCATAGATGAAATGCACATAACCTGTGCCCAGCTTTCTCCTAAGTCTTTGTGCAAAAGAAATGCAGGAGGGATAAAAAGGACTGGGGTGTTCTTTGTACCCTGATTCCTGATCACCCCAAACAAGAACCATCTCAGCTATTAACAGGAGAGCACTTAAATACACTCTGGGGGATGAGGGGCTCTGTCATAAAAGTGCTTGCCTTGCAAGCATAAGGACCCATGTTAAAAAGCCAGGTATGGGTTGGCAAGATGGCTCAGCAGGTAAAGGCCCTTGCCATCAATCCTGACAACCTTGAGTTCTATCCCTGGGACCCACATAGTAGTAGAAAACTGATTCCCATAGGTTGTCCTCTGATTTCCACATGTATGCCATGACATGTATGCCATGACAGGTGTGCCCCCTGCCCCAATATTATAAGTAAATGTAATTTTTTTAAGTTAAAAATAGTGAAGCATAGTAGGGTACAGAGACAGGAGGATTCCTGCCACACTGGTCAGACAGTCTAGTCCCAGGTTCAGTGAGAGGCACTGTCTCAAAAAACCAAGGTAGAAAAGAGATGAAGGAAGCCTCTGGCCTCTCCACATAAATACATCCAAACAGCAGCTGTGGTACAATTGTTGCGTGGTAATCATGGTATACCACAGCAAGGGAGCGTGGTGGACCTCATAGTACCACCGTGCCAGGAAGAAGCCAGACGAGAAAACATTTGGTTCCAGGGGATCCAACACCCTCTTCGGGCCTCCAGAGGCATTGAATGAAATGGATGCGCTTAATATACATACAGGTGAAACACTCACACACGTAAAGTAGAAAAATAATAATAAATAAATCCTAATTAAAAAAAAAAAGTCAAACCAGGCGTGGTAGCACACTCCTTTAATCTCAGCAGAGGAGGCAGAAGCAGGCAGATCTCTGTGAGAGTGAGGCCAGCCTCGTCTACATAGTTCTAGGCCAGCCGGGAGCTGGGGCTTCAGGGATACCCTGCCTCAAAACAAAACCATTAATAATAAAATTAAATGGTCTTTTACAAACCTGATTGTTCCTGTACAACAATCCATGTCAGGTTGGATTTGTGCAGTAAATGAGACTGTAGACTGTAGACAGTGAGGGGTGCACCGGAGAGCAGGTGGGCAGGGTGTGTGGGGCCTCCAGCCTGCTGAGGGCCTAGATTTTATTCAGGACAGGCTCGCTGAGGATGGCACAGCTGGTCCAGAGTATGTAAGCCTGGCTCAGTGCACAGATGGGTGGGGCCCCAAAGGGCTGCACCTGTGGCTTCCAGTTGCTAATGTTCGGCTGATGGGAAACAACTGCTAAGCACAGAGCCCTGAGGGGCCACTCACATGCTTTGTGCCTGACCAGCCTGGAGGCCACCTTTGTCAACTTGATGTACTGTTTATGACCATGTGCCAGTGGCCCATCAGCACCTGGAAATAGGTCCAGCTCTCACCAGTTTCCTTTATGTAGATGGGGAAACTGAGGTCAAGAGCGTTCACAAGTCCTCAGGTGGTCAGTCTAGTGCCTGTTCAATGACTTCTAGAAGCTTCCAGAGGGTGATAAAATGTAATGGGCATTTCTCTGCCCCCCAGCACTGGCTGAGCACCTGCCTAGCAGAAGCAGGGCAGAAGTGATACCTGCCCACAAGGACAGGTGCAGCAGGTATTGAGGGTGACACAGGGAAGTGACACTGAACGTGATGTACAAGACCACATGGCTGATACAGAGAACAGGAGGAGGCAGGACTGAGTGCAGAGAGAAGAGAGAGTTGATTATGGCCCAGGAGTAGCTCAGCAAGGGATAGGAGTCACTCCTGAAAGCACGGGGCTGCTGAGGAAGGGAAGTCACTCAGCCTCATGAGTCCTTGGGGACATGGCACTTGTCACCATGTGACTTCCTGCTGTTAGGTAGAGTGGAGCATGTGAGGCTAATGACACTGGCCTCTCAGTTACCCACAAGAGCAACTGCTGCTTTTGAATCTCACAGGGCGCTGTGTACATGTGTATATGACATATGGGACTCAGAACACATGGGTCTTAGATGCCTACCATCCTCACAGCCATTCTGCAAAGTGGCCTTCATGTTCCCCTGGAGGAGAAACCGAGGCTAAGAGAGTCAAGTCTCCTGGCTGGGTTTCTGTTGTTAAATAGTTCAAATGAGGATTTGAACTGTTGTCTTGAGGTCTGGTAGCCACAAAGCATGTGTCTAAACCCACACTGCTGGGCTCAGAAAGGCTTAGACTCAAGGCTCTTGAGAGGCTGGGCAGTGTGGTTAGCTTACAACAGGCCTGCTGCCTCTGAACCTCGGACCTGGGGAGGACCAGCTTATTCATACCTCACTGTCCCCATCACAACTGGGTAGAGCATTGCCTAGGACTATAAGGATAGATAGGGGATATAATCAAAGTAGCTCTGATGGCATCACTGCTGTTAGTGTCCACCTTGTGAGCAGAACACTTGTTGGAGCACAGCAGTTCATCTCCAGCCTCTGGAGGTGTCAGCCATGTTGTTTTTCCCAGCATGCCCTGGGAAGGTGGGATGAGGGCCCTTCTGATTCTGTGTCTCCTCCCTCCATCACTGCAGCGGTTCTATGTGGCCTCCTCCCGGCAGCTGAAGCGCTTGGAGTCAGTCAGCCGCTCCCCCGTATACTCGCACTTCAATGAGACCTTGCTGGGTGTCAGTGTCATCCGTGCCTTTGAGGAGCAGGAACGCTTCATCCACCAGAGTGACCTGAAGGTGGATGACAACCAGAAGGCCTACTACCCCAGCATCGTGGCCAACAGGTGAGTGTACCCTCTGCCTCAGATTCTCCTGGGAGAGAGGTGAGCACAGAAGGACCATCCAGAACACACAGGAGCTGGCAGCAAGTGCCTAGAGTCTCAGCACTCTGGTGCCTGAGGCAGGAGATTGCTATGAGCTTCAAGCCAACCTGGGCTACAGAATGAGCCATGCTCTTAATCTAGAGGCTGGAGAGATGACTCAGTGGATAAGAGTGCTTGCTGTGCAAACATGTGGACCTGCGTTTGAGTCCCCAACACCTACATGAGAAGCTGAGCATGGCTGTGTGCCTGAGGCCACAGCTTTTGGGGGTGAGGGTAGGGTCCTGAGAATTCCTGTTCAGCCAGCCTAGCTGAAATGGACAACTTCTAGTTCAGTGAGAGACCCTACCTCAAGGTGATAAGGCACTGAGCGACACAGGAAGACACCCAACATCGTGTTCTCGCCTCTGCATGCATGCACCCTTGCACCCATGTATTTACTGTATGTACAAGCACAGGCATACACACAAAGCTAGAGTGCTATGATCATTCACCATCTTGAGGGCAGATAGGTGGAGGGGCAGTTTTCCTGGGGTCAGGAGACCCTGTCAGCACTGTTCTTCCTGTCCCCTTGGTGATGCCAGATCACCAGGGACTAATGGCTCTGGCCTTGAGTGTTCCACACCGCAGTTCCCTGCCGAGTGTGGTCCCACACCCTGAGCGAGGTATGGCTGAGGCTTTTCACACACAGCTTAAGCTTTGAAATAAACGATGTTAATCAAAAAGGCAGAAGCCTGCAAGTTCACTGAGTTTAGAGAAGTGTCCGATCTGTTCCCAAAACTGCATCCTCCTCACCCATTTGTGTCCTGACAAAGTTTCAAGGTAGGACAGACATGTGACTAGAGGTGGCTTATAACCAACTCTGAGCTCATTTTCCCAGCCTAGAGCCATAAGGTGAGGCTAGGTGGAGGGACCACGTGACTCACTGGAGCCCTGCTGTCCCTCGCAGGGGTTGCAGGGAGTTTGTGTGTGGGCATTTCATCTGGGTGTAGATCAGCTGCAGGAGCCTATGGGATGTGGTAGAAGAAAAATCCAATTTCCTCTCTCTAAACACAGAACACTTTACATGTTAAAACATGAAGACTGTCTCTAATGCTCTGTGGCTGATTATACAAGTTAATTTTGAACAAGTAAGACATGCTTATATTTTAAAAGCTAGAATTATGCCATTTAAATTTTTTTTCTTTTTTTTTTTTTTTGGTCTTTTTGAGACAGGGTCTCCTTGTAGCCCCAGCTGTCCTGGAACTCACTATGTAGACCAGGCTGGCCTTGAACTCACAGAGATCCACCTGCCTCTGCCACCACGCCCAGCCCATTTTAATATTTCTTAAGTTAGGATGCATTTGAGAGTGTGGTGGGAACATTGAAAATGGCGGCTTGCCGCCTCCTCCCTTCTATCTAGGTCCATCTCTTGCCAGGAGACTGATTTTATTTCTTTATGATTATTATTTAGTGGTGCTAAGGCTCGAAGCCAGAGCCTTATGCACATAGGCCTGTGCTCTACCAGAGCCCTACTCCCTGCCTTGAGACATTTGTTTGCTATCAGCCATTCCTCCTTCAGGGGATATACCTCAGGATTTAGGAATTTCCAGGGCATTGTTTTTTAATGCATATATGTGATATTTCCAAAGATTTCCCAAGAGAAAGTTGGTCTTTCTTAAGGCAAACTTGAGATTCCAGAGGTGATTGCTTCTGGAGAATTCTATTTTGGTCCTTGGGCATGCCAGAGTCCAGAAGAGTTGTTAGCCTTGAGTCCCATGATTCTGTCCCCCAGCGCCACTTCACAGGCCTTGGATGAGCAGGAACAGCAGGGGTGCTGGGAGATGGCAGGTGGCCCAGCTCTGTCCCACAGAGCCTGAAGCTTGGTGACTGAAAGACTGACTGAATCTGTCTGGCTCACACATACACACACATCTTGCAGGTGGCTGGCTGTGCGCCTCGAGTGCGTGGGCAACTGCATCGTGCTGTTTGCTGCCCTGTTCGCCGTCATCTCCCGGCACAGTCTCAGTGCTGGCTTGGTGGGCCTGTCGGTGTCCTACTCGCTGCAGGTAGGAGGGGGCTCTTACCTCATTGTTAAGGTCTCCACCGGAAACCAGCTTTCGAGTTCCTGGACCTTGGCTTTGGGTTCCCACAGGAGAAGGAGAGGGATTGGGTGGAGTTTGAGAAATGGGTACAGAGCCTGGTGAATAAAGTGGGGGGATGATTGACACATAGCCAAGATTCCCCATCAGTCAGGAAGATTCTTAGCAGCTTAATGCTGTCCGATCTATGAATTTTCCTCTAAGTGTTGCCTTTGCTGCATCCTGCCTTATATGCCTTGTTCTCATTATCACTGAGTTCAAAATAATTTTGTTTTTTTTTTTCGTTTGTTTGAGACGGTATTGGCTCTATAGCCCAGGCTGGTCTAGAACTCGTGGCAATCCTCCTGCCTCAGTGTCTGGAGCAGTGGGACAGACAAGAGTCAATCACGTTCAGCTTCAAAATATTTTGATTTCCTTTCTTGTTTTTTCCTTTGTTTTTGTTTTTAGTTTGTTTGTTGTTGTTGGTTGTTCTGGGACTAAAGATGTGTGCCACCATGCCTGGCTGTTTTTTCCACTATAGTTTTTTATCATTATTGTGGTTGGGGTGTGCCACAGTGCACATATGGTCAGAGCACAACTTGGTGAAGTTGGTTCTATCCTTCCACCTTTACCTGGGTACTGGGGATCAAACTCAGGGTTATGTGGCAAGTGGTTTACCCGTGGGGCCATCGGTTGGTGCCTGACTTCTTTTCTATGACTTATGGCCCATGTATCACCATAGGTCCTTAAGAGATGCAGAGTGGCAGCTCCATTGCTCATTTCTGTATTTATTTGCACAATGCTATAATACATGGTTAATGAAAATGAAGTCAGGCTCGCTCAACAAACCCTACATGACTCTTTCCACTGGCAGATCACTGCATACTTGAACTGGCTAGTTCGGATGTCATCTGAGATGGAGACCAACATTGTAGCTGTAGAGAGACTGAAGGAATACTCTGAAACCGAGAAGGAGGTAAGGCAGGCTCGGCCCGGCCTCGGCCTTCCAGGATCCAAGCCATGTCTTGGGCATCCTCTGCCCACATGGAGAGTAGTACCTTCTAGGTAAAAAGCCCTCTTATTTATGCTTGTCCTGTTTTGACACCTGCTTAGAACTAGCTTTTTTCAGAAGAAGAAAATAGTTCGTAATTGCCCTGTTTTGTCCAAGATGTCTGATGTCCATATACGAGACCCCAGGATGCTTTTGTCAGTAAGAAACGTTCCCCCTTATAATCCTTTTTCCTACCCCTTGATGATGACAGAAAGTCTTAGCATTGATTGTTGCTCAAGGCTTGTTGCTACTTTACTAAGAGAGATTCATGGCAGTGGACAGGTAAACCACAACCTTCTCTTTCACAGCTCTCGACAGGCAACCTCTGCCCAACAAAGTGACCTGCTCTCCGTTATGTAGTTTATGAGGGGCTTCCGTTACTGGAAATAATACAGTCTATTTGTGCCTGTGCAGAAATTTTCCCTTAAGTTTGAGATTTAAGTAGAAATAAGTTGATAGAAGTATTCGAAGTAAGTTGGGGAGGTGGCTCAGTGGGTAAAATGCTCACCTCACAAGCATGAGGACCCAAGTTGGATGCCCAGCACCCAGCTAAAAGCTGAGCAGGCAGTTTGTACCTGCTGAGTCCTCTCCTCCCTCCCTTTGTGATCCAGGCTCCCTGGCAAATCCAGGAGACGACTCCACCCAGCAACTGGCCCCAGACAGGCCGCGTGGAGTTCCGGGACTACGGCCTGCGGTACCGAGAGGACTTGGACTTGGTTCTTAAGCACATTAATGTCACCATTGAGGGGGGAGAAAAGGTGGGTGTGTGTATCCCTTCATCCTTACTCGCAGTCCAGCGTGAACCCCCTGCATGCTGCAGTTGGTCACTGCCCATACCATGGGGGCTGAAGGACTTTTTGTGGGGAGAGTCATGGAAATAAAAGGTGTTGAATGTGTCCAAAAGCCTACATGGGGGCTTCCTAGAAGAAACTAGCCCTCCAGTTCAGCCCGGTTCCTCCTATGTGGTCCTTGTGCCTGCATGGCCCCTGTAAGCCATCAAAGTTTGTGATCTCTAGCATAGTAAGGTAGCACACACCATTGCTGCTTGGGTGGCTCTAGGGATTTGGGAGGTTGTTGGGATTTTAGAACCTTCCATTGGTTCCAGGCTACTCCTGGAAGATATTTCTGCCTATGATGCCAAAATTTCCTCAGAAACCCGGTCAGGGGTCGTTCCCACTCTTTGTCTCTGAACATGTGGATTTGTTAAACTGTCGGGCCACAGGGTCAGAGTGCTGTTTCCATGGAGTGGTTTCTCTGACTTATGATAAGGGGCATTCTTGCTGAGTCACGTATGGCTCAAATCACATCCTGGGACTCTGTGCACCATGTGTGCTGGACTGTGACAATTATTAGTGGGTGAGGGAGCAAAACCCAGAAGGAAAACTCAAGTTGGAAGTTGGGGGTGGCAGCCATTGCCAGTAACTGAGGTAGCCAGCTTGTTCCAGTGGAGCCCTGGTTCATATCAGAGGGGTTTAGGAGCTCTGCTTGAATCTGAGGTGTTGTGACAGCCCAGGATGGAACTCTCATTAGAGGAGAAACATCTTGGGAATGTCAGAAAAAATTATTTCCTGATTCTCTCTTGAATTGAGGATAATAGGATTAGATTAAACATTCCTTCTGCCTGCCTCATGCCTCTCTGAGCATCTTTACTAACTTATAAAATGTCCTAGTCCTCTGGGGACCCTGCATAACAAAGGGTGTCCTTTCCAGCCTGTTGTGGAAGTAGCCCTTCCCAGGGTGGGAAGACCCTGGGAAGCTGAACAGTTAGCGCTGTGATGAGAGTTGGATTAACCAGATGACTGCTCTGCTCTGACCCAGCACCTACTGGAGGGATACCCAGGCTGGGGTCTCCCTATCTCACCTGAAGTCTTCCCTATTCCTGTCCCACAGGTTGGCATCGTGGGCCGTACAGGAGCCGGGAAGTCATCTCTGACCCTGGGTTTGTTTCGGATCAATGAGTCTGCAGAAGGGGAGATTGTTATTGATGGGGTGAATATCGCCAAGATCGGCCTGCACAGCCTGCGCTTCAAGATCACCATCATCCCCCAGGTGGGCAGGTCCTGCATGTGCACCAAAGCCACACCTAGCCTCTGCATCTGCAGGCTCAACCATCCGTAGATCAAGCATGTTTTTACATTCATTTATTTATTGTATGTGGGGTGGGGGTACATAGCATGCATGTGAAGATCAGAGGACAACTGTAGAAGTCAGTTCTCTCCTTCTACTATGTGGGCTCCAGATATTAAATATGAAAAACGTCCTCCACTCCCTAAACGAATGGTAACCATTAAAATCACTATTAAAAAACTCTTTCCTATAATATTATGGGTATGTTTATGGAAGCATTTGCTCCCCATCCTCATTCCTACGTATGCCACCTTTCCTGACCTCAAATGTATATATTTTAAAATTTATTTATGAGGAGAGGGGAAAGGTGAGAGAATATGCACACCATGGCATGTATATGGAGGTTAGAGGACAACTTTGTGGGACTTGGTTTTGTCCTTCAAGGCTCCAGAGATCAAACAGGTCGTCAGGCTTAGTGGCAGGTACATTTACCTGCTGAACTGTCTCACTGACCCAAGAATATCGTTTTGTGTTTGTACTTTTGTCCCTAAGAAATGCAGAGTAACAACTGTTTTCCTAGTGTTGATGTGGCATTGGGTGTTATCCCTAGATGGCTTGATGGTATACAGGTTGCATGAACATTAGATGAAAGTGCTGGCCACCTTTTATAAAAGGAACCTGAGTATTGTGGGGTATTGCAGGGCTCAGTAAGACACTGTCTTCTCTGCTGGCTGTGGGAGTCGTGTGGTTGTCTCTAATAGTTCCTAGAGCTGAACCACATGTAAGGATTTTCTAGACCAGTCCCTCTAGGTAGCAATTCCCTAATGCGCCACCAGTTACAATTTTCCCTTAAGTTTCTCCAGAGTCTCAATATTTTAGGAATTACCATGCCACATCTCCCTTTTGGAAAATTCCTAACACATTTGCATACTGAAAGCTCTGAGTTTTGCAAAAACACAGTTTCAGTCCAGTTGGCCCGGGGTTTTCCAGCCATTTTCCATTACAAATTATCCCCAGGGTTCATGGTTTAGAGGAATCTGAGTCCCCTCCCTGTTCTGGATAGACAGTTCAGGTTCCCCTCTGCACCACCCTGCAGTGTGGCAGGAGTGTCTCATGAAATGCTAGTACTCTGACGGCTGTGACAAATACCTGACAGGCAACTTCAGGGAGGAGAGGTTTATTTTGGCTCCTGGTGTCAGAGGACTGGCTGCAGTCCATTGTACCAGGGAGAGCATGTGCTAACCTGGTAGGACTGTGTGGTTCTATCTCCTCTGTGTCAGGGAGCAGGAAGCAGGGACTCAGTCAGAACCAGAGCTATCCTTCAGGGCCCGCTCCCAGCAACCTACTTCCTCAAGCCAGGCCCCACCTCCTAAAGGCTCCACAGCCTCCTAAAATAGTGCTACCAAGTTGGAGAACAAGTGGTCAAAACAGGAGCCTATGGGGAACCTTCAGACCCTCACACATGCCATCTGCCATTCTTGTGCAGGACCCCGTTTTGTTCTCTGGTTCCCTTCGAATGAATCTGGATCCATTCAGTCAGTATTCAGATGAGGAGGTCTGGACGGCACTGGAGCTCTCTCACCTGAAGGGCTTCGTGTCAGCTCTGCCCGACAAGCTCAACCACGAGTGTGCAGAGGGCGGGGAGAACCTGAGGTAGGTGGGTAGGGCCAGGTATGGGAAGATTCTCTCCTCCCCTCTGTGCCAGCTTTGGCACTCCATTGTCACAGCAACCAGTCTCCATTCTGCTCTCCTACCAGAGAGGACAGCCAGTGGCTGTACTGATCTTGCCTGGGCTGTTCATGTGAGGGGCACTCAGCTGGCTGTTGGCTGATCTATTTGGCCTCAATGGGACCAGTGCATATGCCCCTCATTCTCCTACAGACTGGCCTAGGCATGTTGTCATGGTGACAGGAGATGTGCAAGAGTGACCATGACCAGTATTCATTCCCACATCAGGCCCCTGCCAGCCATACTTTGACCAGCATGCCATTGGCCAGTCTCCTGCAGGTGTCTGAGTCCAGCCAGTGCTGAGAGCCTTATATCTCGTTGGAATGCATGGATACAGAGCCGTTTGCTATCTACTTGTCACCCACATTAAACTGGACTGATATTTTGAGCATCATCTCTGAACCTTGTGTTGAGAATGATCCTAATCCCATTTCTTGCTCAACATGAAGTGTAGTATGATTGATTCATCTGCCACAGGCATGGATATAGAGAGTAGGTGTGCTCTCCTGCTCAGAGCATCAAGATTTCTCCCACCCCAGACCTCACTCAGGGTTAAGGGTGGTTTGACCCTCTGCCTCTGGACTTTTTCTCCCTTTCTAGTGTCGGACAGCGCCAGCTTGTGTGCCTGGCCCGGGCTCTGCTGAGAAAGACGAAGATCCTCGTGTTGGACGAAGCTACAGCAGCTGTGGACCTGGAAACAGATGACCTCATTCAGTCCACCATCCGGACACAGTTTGAAGGCTGTACTGTGCTCACTATTGCCCACCGTCTCAACACCATTATGGACTACACAAGGTGAGGCCCCTATGGTGCCTGTGAGGGTTGTCCCTGTCCATGGGCACATTTACTTATTCATTGCTGTCCTTTGCCCAGGGGCAGCCCTAGGGGGTGGAACCCCTCTGTCCTGGGCAGAACTAGGTATTTTCAGTACTATTCATTCATGTATGTATATGCATGAGGTTCCCTCTGTGTGCCCAGGATCTAGACTCTGGGAACCCCGAAAGATGCTCTCAGCCATCTTAGGGATAGGGGTGCTTAGATAAGAGAGAAGGATAGTGATCCAAGCAACAGACTGTGACTTCGGAGGGTGACGTGCTGGGAATAAGTTCTAACAAGGAGATGGGAGGGTGGGTACTAGGCTGAACCAGCCTGGGGTCTGTGTTTTCTTTTACAGATCAAAAAAAAATATTCAGTGTGTGCCCACTTGTTTGTCCCCAGCCTGTATTATACTTGTCTCTCTAGCATAGGTCATAAAATACAATTTTACAAATCTCCTGTAGGTGTGTGTGCGGGTGTGAGTTTGTGGAGGTCAAGGACGGCCTTGGGTATTGGTCCTAGCCTTCCTCCCTGCTTCAGGCTGCATTCTTCACTGCGGCATACACAGGTTAGCTGGCCCACATGCTTCCAGAAGTTCTCCTGCCTAACCTCCCACCTCCCGATAGGATTGCAGGGCTTACAAGTGCCTGTGCTCCTGAGTTGGGCTTTCGTGTGGAGCCTGGGGCTCTGGACTAGATTCTGAAGCCAGCCCACCCCCACCACTAGAGTTTTGACTATTTTCTGCAGAGCAAGTCGTCTCACAGATGTCTGGGCTCCCCAAAGTCCTAACATAATCCTAATGCTGGGGTGTTGAGGGATTGAAGCTAGCACAAGTGGCCAGAGTAAGGCCTCCCCCAGGAGGTGACATTTGAATAATGAAAAGGAATCAACTAGGAAAGATCTAGGGAGGGACCAATAACCTTTTGTGGTCAAGGACAAAATAGTTTAGCTGTGAAAGCAGCCACAGGCAAGTAGAAGTAGATAAGCATGGCTGTGTTCTGATAAAACTTTATTCATAAAAACAGCCAGTGGGCCAGATTTGGACACTCAGTTATACATATTCATTGTTCCATTATACTCAGAATAGAATAAAATAAAATAGAAATTTTCCCATATTTGACCTAAAGAAAGAACATTTTAGGCAGAGGGCAGGGCCAAAGATTAAAGCCCAGATGTGGGGAGGCACCTAATAGATTGAAACCCAGCCTGAGAACAGTGCATAGGAGGTTGGAACTGAATGGATAGTTGTCAGAGACAGGGTTAGAAGGTAGGCTCAGGCTAGACCTTTGAGCTCCATGTAACTAGAGGAAGAAATTTAAAACTTTCTCTGAGGGTGCTGTGAAACCGTGGAAGGTTGGAAAGCAGAGGAGCCAAGTGACATTACAAAAGAAATTGCTGCCGGACATGATGGTGCATAGCTTTAATTCCAGCACTCCAGAGGCAAAGATGGATCTCTGTGAGTTCAAGTCAGCCAGGGCTACTACATAGTGAGACCTTATTTACAAAAAAAAAAAAAAGCTGAAAAGGAAAAGAAATTGCTTGAGAACCTGCTGTGTGGCAGACTCTTTGGGTACATTGGAGGCTCAGGGAGAACAGTCTGCAGTGAGGTCTGCAGTGGGCAGGATAGAGCCCAATGGACATTCTATACCAGGGTCTGTAATCTATGGCCCCCAGGCCGAACCTGGTCTGCTGTCTGTTTTTATGAATAAAGTTTTATTGGCACCCAGCCATGCCTGTTCATTTCCCTGTTGTCTGTGGCTGTGTCCCTGTTATCAGTGCAACAGTGACAACCTGCAGATACCATCCAGCCTTTTTCATTTTTAGAAAAATGCTACAGACCCCTGCTGCACACGGTAGTCAGATCTTTTCATTTTAGTCCAAGTGTAACGGAACAGTGCATGTGAACAGCAGACATAATTACCGTTACCGGCTGCTCCTGCGAGTATCGATGTGGGTGGAAATCAAGGTGGCAGCTTCTTGGGATTTTGACATTGGTTAGAAGTAGAGATTGAGTGGGCCTTTCGGGGTGCATCTCTTCTGTGGCCCTCACTTCTGCATCCTCTTGCTCTGCAGGGTGATTGTCCTGGACAAAGGAGAAGTTCGAGAGTGTGGTCCACCCTCGGAGCTTCTGCAGCAGAGGGGCATCTTCTATAACATGGCCAGAGATGCCGGCTTGGTGTGAGCCGGGACTGGTGCTTTGGGTAAGAGCCACTGTCCCAGCATCCAGGGATGAGCCAGCATACCTGGGAACCCAAGCCTCCAAGACAGAAACCAAAAAATACAAAAAAGAAAGAAAACTAAACTCCCCAAACCAAAGCATGCAAAGCTACAGTTGCTATCTGGCCCTGCCCTGGAACTGACCTTAAAGAACTGGGAGACAGACACTCCCCCTTTCAAACATGCACATCTGGTCTCTTGCGCCCCCCAAGAGGTTCCCCTGGAAACACACACTTGTATCCTGCTGCAGTCCACAACCGGGCCTTTGACAGCCAGACTTGTGGAGAGATCCATGGTGTCAAACATACTTGTGACCAAACGCAGTCACTGCCTCGTGTCTCCAGCCACACCTGTGCACTCCAAGCCTTTGAGCCTCTCCCAGCCCCACAAGCTCTTCCATCACCTACCGTGGCCTCCTCTGACTCCAGAGGAGTACTTCCTGTCCAGGACTGCAGTTGAGAGAGCATGAGGACCTGATAAAAATCACTGACCCGCCGTGTCCAGCTGTGTGACAGTCACCTTGCCTGCCATCTGGTCTTCCAGGAGCTCTGATACTGCCCCCCACACCCAGTGCTACTGTCTGATTAAGGGACATGACCAGACAAGTGGTGATCCACACCTGGAACTGCAGGGCCAGGCCACACTCCCTTCACAAGGATGTCCTCCCTGCTCCAACATCCCTCCCTTGCTTCCTGCCTCTTCCTGTCCATCACTGGAGTGGGTTCGCTGCTCTCCGAAGGTCTGTGAATGATGATGAGCCGTGAAAGTCAAGAGCAGGATAGACCATAGATGAGCCTTTGGTACCAAAGAGAGACCCAGTGGTCTGAGTTTAGATTTTAATTCCTCTCCCTTGGCAGCAGACTGGTTGTCGGCCACCACGATGCAAACCTGCCATCCACTGACTGTGTCTTCTCCAGGGCAAGAGGCGAGCCCACCACCAATAGCATCATATTTTTCTTTTTTTAAGTATCACTCCAGGGAGAAAGACCTTCTTAAGAATCTGGCTTCTAGGAAGGAGGTACTGGGCCCAGGAAGCAGCCACAATGGGCCCAGCACTTGGCCTTCGGTCCATGTGTTCTTGGAAAAAGTAGAGTTCTTCGAGTCCTCTAGATGTTTGGGTTACAAACCAAAGAGAGACCTGGAGGCTGTGAGAGCTGGCCACCAGCCCACAGCTCATACTCGCTATGAGCTACAGTGCTGACTTGACCCAAGAGAAGCTTTTTCTTTAGGTGGAAATATATATATTTATTTTTTGTAAGTTATACCATTCTTTCACATTAGAAAGCCCAAGTTTCTCTTGGGTCTTTTTGTAATGACTTTACACTGGAAACGTGAAAATTTGCAGATAATTTGCAGTAAAGAAAAATATTTTATTTCTTTCTAAACAACCATTCTATTTTCTTTCGGGCACAGGCAAAGGTTTCTTATCTCCACTCTAGAACCAGATTGGGGCATCTATGTTGCTGCTGTTGTCAGAGTGGGGAGGTGGGACTGGAAAGATGGCTCAGTGCGTAAGAGTGCTTGCTGCTCTTCCAGAGGACCTGAGTTCAGGTCCCAGCACCCACATCAGGCGGCTCACAACAGCCTGTAACTCTAGTTCCAGGGGATCCAATGCCTTCTCCTGGCTTCTGGGGGTACCTGTACTCATATACACATAGCCACACACAGACACACACATATACATAATGAAAATAAATTTTTAAAGTAGGGGCCAAGATCAAGGGCTGGCTGGAGCTTGGCAGTAAGTTAGCATGACAGAGTGCACGGGGCCTAGGCTTGAGTCCTATCCTCATTTGTTGGTCATGTGACCCTGGGTAAATCACTTAGACTGTGTCTTGGTTCTGTTTGCAAAAGGCCAGGTTCTCGACAAAGGTCACAAATGGCCCAAATGACCTTCACATCCCCCTTTGTATTAGGGTGGGTGAGACTAGGCTGCAGTAACAAGACCTAAGCTCCTGGGAAATGGAACTGGGGAGATAGCTCAGTTGGTAAAGTGTTTGCTGTGTAAGTGTAAGGACCTAAATTTCCATCCCTACCACCATGTAAAAAGCCAGGTGTACACATGTAATCCCAGCACTGCTGAGGAAACAGGTGGATCCCTGGAGCTCACTGGTCAGCCACCCTAGCCCAATTGGTGAGCTCTGGGTTCAGTGAGAGAACCCTGTCTCAAAAACAAGATGAGGGGAGGGCTGGACAGGTAGCTTTGTGGTTAAGAGCATGTACTGCTCTCGTAGAGGACCTGAGTTCAGTTCCCAACACCCAAGATGGACAACTCACAAGTGCCTGAAACTTCAGCTCTTCTGAATTCCTCAGGCACCTGCACTCACATGCACATATCCATATATAGACACATACATGTATACATAATGTTTTTAATTGAAAAAAACGAAGAGGGATAGAGGAAAACACCTAACACCAACCTGTGGCCTCTGTACACATATACACGTGTACCTGTACACATGTATGCACATACAATACAATCTTGAGGACAGTCAGGCATCTCTGCAGGGTGACTGCCTTCTGTGAGGCATCTCAGAGAGCCACATTAGACTCCTGTCATTGTGGATGACAGCCAGCCACTACTGTGTCTCAGACCAGAGGGGATGCTCACACCATTCACAGCCCATTGACAAAAATCAGCCACGTGCTTGACCACTGGGTAAGTCGGGTGGAACAGAAGTGCTCATCCTCAGTGGAGCTCTGGGGTTAAACAGTGGGGTATATGAGACTGGGTTCTGGCTTTCTGAATTTGAGCTAGGTGAGCTGGGTAGTGAGGAGGGAGTATCTATATTTTGGGGGGCACTCTTTGTGCAGCAAACTCTAAGATTCTGCCACCAGCATGTGCACACTGCTATTCCCCATGGAAACCCTTGGCTTGCACTGGGGCCCCAGAGCAGGATGGGATTGGAATACAGCAGCAGGTGAGCTGACCATTAGTCTCAGCATCATCTGGACCTGCCTCCTGGGTGCCTGGGCCTTTATATATGGGTGAGTTTCTGTCTCACAGCCTAATGCCAAGCCTCACAATCCCAGGCCACATCTTTAACAGGCCTCAGGGCTCTGTGGGGAGTTAGTGGGAATGGAGCCTGGGTGCTCAGAAACCAGGGTCCAGGGTCAACTTAATCTGCTCTGTGAAGCAGCAGCTGAGGGAGGCATTAACCAGATTCCAGATCGGGTCTTCAGGAGCATGGGAGAACAGGGGGCCTTCCCCAGGGCTCTCCCCACTTCTGTCTCTAGTCACCACACCACACAGTTTGTCTTCCACTCAGTAGCCATACAGACCTTGTAAACACATGATAGGGTAGCTCCTCTGTCACAAACCTCCTGTGTCCCCAACTTCCAGCAGCAGCCAGCCTCAGCCCCCAGGTCCTATCCAAGCTGGCTTCAAAGGCCTTTGCCGTCAGTGTCTGTTCCAGGCCCAGTCCCCTCCTCTAGACTACCGCAAACAGCTCCTATTATAAGCCTGGTTCTTTGATCAGATAGAGCCAGGGCCTGTGCTGGGGGTGTCACCAGGGCCTGTAAACCTAATCCTTTAGGACAACAGATCCCACACTGGTACCACATGGGTTGTCACAAACCCTGGCTGGGGCTTAATGACCCATGAAACAATTGAAAGTTGTGCCTGGCCCCAAGTGTGTATCCCAACAGGTATAGCCCATTCACTAGTCCCTCCTCAGTTCACACTTTCAGTATTTAGAGTGTCTGTGCTGTGTCCCAGGCAAGGTTCTGGACACACCTGGTAGACAAACTTCTTGAGCAAGTATCTCGAAAAGGAAAGGAAACCCAACCCCAGCCTCTGCTCTGTGCCCCAAAGGTGGGAGACTACAGAAGTCTGCTCCAGGTATACACTGATGTTCTAGAGTCCATGGAGACAGGGATCTGTACTGTCTAATAAACTCTGGTCTCTGCTCTTCTGTCAAAAAATGTAGTGACTGTCAGTATATCCATAAAAGGGATGTAGGAAGGAAGGGACAGAATGATGCCTCCCCCGTTGGGCCACCTGAATGAATGTGACTGGCATTTCCAGCTGTCCTGGCATTAGCTGTATTTGTAGTGAGGCAGGGGACTGATAAAACAGACACCAGCGACAATCTGGGATGCAGCTTGGTGGTACTGTTTGCCTCATGTGCAAAGCCCTGGGTTCCATGCCCAGCATGGCAGGGAAAAAAAAAGCCCACAGGGGCAGCCAGAGGCTGAGGATGTCTGCCTTGTCCAATTCCTGTTCCTCCCACCAACTGAGCCCTGCTGACCCCAGATCATCAGTGGGGATTAATGGCCTGGATTGCTCTGCTGGCTGGCCTTGTGCTCCCACGTGCCAGCCACCTGTGGCCAGGCTTTGTTCTTAGGTCATGTGGGGTTTCGACAGAGGCTCTGGAGTGCCCCCAGCTGGCCCTGCAGACTCACAGCAGCCTCCACCCCAGCCCGGGCAGCTGAGTGGTGGCAGAGTGCTGGACCATGGAACTGGGCAATAAGAAACCCAGGAGCGAGTTCCCACCTAGCCACTGGTTAGCTGGGTGCCCTTGGTACCTGTTAACCACTTTTTCCAGCCTCGGTTTCCTCTTCTGCAGATAGAACTAGTTATAGTGATGTGGCCAACTCCCTGCTGTGTTGAAGGTCTCAGAATGAGCTGCTGGCCACACTTGCAAATGGGGACCAGACACTGCCATTCGATGTCACTGTGGGTCACTCTATGCTGAAGGGGAACCCCCAAGCCCTACATTAGGGTGCGCTCTCAGAGGCTCCATGGCCTGGTCGCGGGGAGCAGGCCCTGTATCCTAGAAGCAGGTAGGAGTCCCCTCCTGAACCCAACAGTCACTGCCCATATATCTATCAGGGGGTCACGGATGGCACTGGGGCAGATTACATCGATAACTAGGCCCCAGAGGCCCATGGCAACAGTTCTGATAAAGTTACAGAGAGTGTCCCTGAGTTCAGGCCAAGGGCACTGCTGGAATGCACAGGACAGACCCACACTAGGCAACAGTGATAAGTCGAGGTGAGCTGGTGGCACGTCTGTCATTCCAGTGCTCTAGAGGCTGAGGCAGGAGGATCTTGAGTTTTGAGGTCAGCCTGGGCAACATAGGCATGAAAATGAATCCAAGGCTGGGGATGCAGCTCAGTTGGTCGAATGCTCGGCTTGCTTAGCATGTATGAAGCCCTGAGTTTGAGCTCCATAAGTGGTGTACGGATGCACAGAAGCAGGCAGATCAGAAGCTCAAGGTCATCCTCAGCTACACAGAGAGTTCGAGGCCAGCCTGGGCTACATGAGGACCTGTCTCAAACAACAACAAAAAGCACTGAGCCCATAACAAATTCACAAGCAATAGAGGAAATATGAACGTGATTGTTGCGTGTGCCACTTAATCATATCCTAGGTGCTGCTCTGGGACAAACAGGGCAGAGGGTCCATGGGTTCTTTCTCTGCATTATTTCTTAAAAGTGCACATAAAATCTACAAAGACCTCAAATATAAGGGGAGTTTTAGAAAATGTGCACACCATTGCCCAGGTCCAGGGCACCTGGCCTGATTGGCCTAGGGTGGGTGTGGCCTTGAATCCAGTGGGCAGCCAGGGGCAAGGGCTGCTGTCCACTTGGCTGTAGGGTGGGCATGGCTGTGCAGACCTTGCCCAGGCCAATGTGGACATGCCAGGTCCTTTCGAGTCTTAACATTCTGATGGTCGGCTGCTGTCTGCCATCATCTTCCTGAAAAGGTACCTAAATTGGGCAGCATGATGACCTGTGGATCACTGCATCTCTGGCCAATGCAGGCTCTATGGCTGGCCCCTCAGGAGCTGTTGAGAGTCTTCATTCATGCCAGGCCTGACTCCTGGGCCAGCCTGTAAAACAGGCCTTTCTGGGCTAGCAGCTGGGCTGGGCTGCCACTTTCTGCCACCTGCCCCTGGTCCATGACCAGCACCCTGCAGGGAAGAAGGACATGAGGCAGAGCTTGGGATAGCAGCCTAGGTTCCCTGCTATCTGAGAACCCATCTCTGCTCTCAGGTTTGTTCCCATACATCTGACTCTCCCAGCAGCTTCCTGACCCTCCGATCTTGAAAACAAGCCCTGGACCTCATGCTTTCCCCGGGGGGCCCTGGGTGTACCTCCTGTACAGTGGGTACTTAATAGTCCATCTCAGGACCCTTCCAGCTGGCCATTTGGCACATCCTCCCGTGCCTGGGTGGATGTGTCTGTGTATCACCATGGGGAGGGACGCCTTACCTGGTGCAATCCATCACGGAACGCAGGCGGTGGGCAATGAGCAGTACTGTGCACTGAGCAAACCAGTGCCCGAGGGCTGCTTGAATCTGCAGTTCTGTCCCTGGGTCCACAGCAGCAGTAGCCTCATCCAGGATAAGGATCTGAGTTTTCCGGAGAAGGGCACGTGCCAAGCATAAGAGCTGTTTCTGACCCACGCTGTGAATGAGCCACAGTGTTAGGCCCAGCAGGTGTCATGTCATCAGTCATTGTGGCTGATTTGTCTGGTCTAGCCAGCCAGTTCTCCCCAGGGATCCCCTGTCTCTGCCTCCTGAGTGCCTGAATTTTAGATGGCTGCCAACCCACAGGCACTTACATGGGTTCTGGGGTTCTGAACCCTGGTCCTTATGTACCCCAGCAAGCACTTTAGCCACTGAGGCAGCCCATGTTTTCTATTTCTCTCCTATGGTCTTCAGTGGTCTCCATCACAACATTCTAAGTGCTTATTTGGATATCAGCTACAAAGGTGGATAATATTGTCCTGGAACTCACTAAGTAGACCAGGTTGACCTTGAAGTTACAGAGATCTGCCTGCCTCTGCCTCTTGAGTGCTGGGATTAAAGGCGTGCAGCACCCCATCTTAGATTTTGTTTTCTGAGTTAGGGTCTCATTTATGTAGCCTAAACTGGCTTCAAACATACAATTCTCACACCTTAGCCTGGCTTGCAACACCAGGCCCAGCTATATATAACTAATTCTCTCCACTGCTAAACTATATGTTTAGGTAAGTCTCTGGGCAGGGGCTGCAGAGCAAGGGTAGAGTGCTAGTATGCACAAGGCCCTAGGTTCAATCCCCTGCACTGGAAAAAAATTTAAATGATAAAAAAATTTATATTATGTGCATTTCATGCTTAAAATATTTAGGGAAAGGGCACTGGGGAGATGGCGCAGTTGTAAAGTGGCTTGCTACGAAAGCATAAGGACCTGAGCTCAGATTCCCAGGACCTGAGTAAAAGCTGGTGCAATGTAATCCCAGGACTGAGGGTGCAGAGACAGGAGGATCCCTGGGGCTCTCTGGTCAGCCAGCCTAGCCTAATCTGTAAACTCCAGGTTCAGTGAGAGAACCTGTCTCAAAAAATAAGGTGGAGAACAATCAGAGAAGACACTCAATGTTGAGCTCTGGCCTTTACACACATACACATGCGTACACACAAATATATTAGGAAAGAAACACACATTGTATCACTTGGCTCTAATGAATGTGAGGTCAGTATCAAATATCAAGAGATAGTATTGCTCTTGGCACTGCAAATAAGAGCTGGGATCTGGGGGGGGGGTTCTTTTTTGTGACAGGGTCTCCCTGTAGCCCCAGCTGTCCTGGAACTCACTATGTAGAGCAGGCTGGCCTTGAACTCACAGAGATCCACCTGCCTCTGCCTCCCAAGTGCTGGGATTAAAGGTGTGCACTACCACGCCTGGCTGGGACCTGGATTGGTAGAAGGGGGTTGAGGGTTCCCTGGGGTCCTGCTCAGAGCTCCAGGACTGTCGCTGCCCCCACCCACCACCTGCTGGTCCTGCCATGGTGGGTGGCCATACCTCAAGTCGTCCCCCTGGCCAGCACATTCATACTGCAGTTGACCAGGCAGGCTGGCCACAAAGGCTTTGAGCTGCACTGTCTCCAGGGCTGCCCAGATGGTCTCATCTGTGTGCTCCTGGAGCAGATCAAGGTTCATTTGCAGAGAGCCTGGGAACAGGACGGGGTCCTGGCCAGGAAGGACACTGGGTCAGAACAGGGTCTTGCCCTAGTTCCCACCTCCACTACCCACCCTCCATGGTCCCAGGTCTCACCTGGGGAAGGATGGTGATTCGGGACCTCAGTGTGTGCAGCCCCACGTGGGTGATGGGGACCCCGTCGATCCAGATGCCACCCTCAGCTGCCTCCTGCAGCCGCAGCAGGCCTCCAGCCAGGGAGGACTTCCCAGCCCCTGTCCTGCCCACAATGCCTACCTGCCAGGGGACAGGAGAGCAAGGCCCACTCTGAGGAGGTCTGGCCCTGGGAAAGTGAGCCCCAGCCCTCATGTTTCAGGGCACCTATTTGAAAGATGTTTTCCTACATGAAATTTGTCCCTCCACTTACCATTATTTGAGCATGCCCTCCCCCACACACCTGTCCATCAGTCCACCCAGGCTTCCAGCGTCCCTATCTTCCCTCCTCCTGGCATTTCTCGTCCCTCCATCTGTTCCCACCTTTCCTGTATGCCCTTAGCCTTCTACATCACTCCCCATCCTTCCAGAAATGTCCTATTACTCCTCATCCTCCCTGCATCCTGTCCTTCTATCTGTGCCCCTCCTTCCAGCCTTTATCCTCTCTTCCATCCATCCATTGGTCCACCCATCTTTTCTTTCATTTACTCCCAATATTTCCTTCTAGTCATCTCCACCCTATCCATGCATCTCATTCTTTCTATACCCCATCCTTCCTCACCCATCCCTCACCCACCCCCATTCATCCGTCACCCACCCCTCATCCACCCTTCACCCTTCATCCATTCCTCATCCATCCTCCATCCATCCCTCACCCACCCCTCACCCACCCTTCATCCATCCCCCATCCTTCCATTCTCTTCTCTTTTCTATTGTATCCTCAGTATCTGGCACTGGGCAGAAATTTACTGCTTACAAATAGACATGTGGAGCTGGAGACGACTCAGCAGTTAAGAGCACTGGCTGCTCTTGCAGAGGATCCAGATTCAGTTCCCAGCACCCACATGGTGGCTAACGACTGTCTATAACTCCAGTTCCAGAAAATCCGAGGCCCTCTTCTGACCTCCATGAGCATTGCATGACAAAGGTGTTCTTACATACATGCAAGCAATACATTCGTACACATAAATAATAATAACTAAAACATTTTTTAATTAAAAAAAGCCAAATAAACATGTGTCCTCACTGTATGCTAGGCACACTTTTAGGCACTAGGAATACAAAAATTAAAAGGCCTTGTCCCAACCTGCTTTACTCTCTCGTATATTACAAGAGAGTACAACTTAATACAGTATGACAAACAAGCTTAGAACCTGTAGCCACCAAGGTAAGCGGGAAGGACCTGTTCATTTTGCCTAGGCTACAGTTTGATAGGGCAGCCAAGAAGGCTTGAGGGAGAGAGGACACTTAAGTAAGATCATGCAGGATTGAGTAGGAGTATGGGAGGGGGAAGGACTCCGGGCAACGTATGCCAAGGGGGTTACACTACAAGCTCACTGAGCTTACAGCACTATGAGTTCACCTAGCCTAGAGGTAGCCACTCCGCCAGTGCTGGCTGGGGCCCAGGCAGAGCAATGGACGTGGCAAGGTGGTAAGCAGAGCCTTGAATGTCAAGTTCAAGTGTGAAACTGAGGACAGATATGGTGGCACATGCCTTTAATCCCATAATCCTAGCACTTGGGAGGCAGAAGCAGGTGGCTCTCTATGAGCTTGGGGCCAGCTTGGTTTACATAGCCAGTTCCAGACCAGCTAGGGCTACTTAATGAGACCCTGTCTCAAAAAAAAAAAAAAAAAAAAAAAAAGAGGCTGGGGAGTCAGCGCTCAGTGGAAGGTTGCAAGCAGGAGAATGACTTGGGGATGGTGAGACAGGAGACTGGCATCTTACTGGGGAGCCTGGAGCAGTGGAGGGGCCCAGCCTGGACAGGAGTCAGTGAACCATGAATTAGCCACAGAGTGAGAAATGGAAATACAAGCACTTTCCACACAGGCCTTTCATGAAAGTAAGCATGCCAAAAATAAGAATGACAGCAGCTGGGGCTGGAGAGATGGCTCAGCTGTTAAGAGCACTGGTGGCTCTTGCAAAGGACCCAGACTCAGTTCCCACCACCTCTCATGAAAGCTAACAGCCATCCATAACTTCAGTTCCAGGAGATCCAACACCCTCTTCTGGCCTCTGCAGGCACTGCATGCTTGGGGTGCACTTCTATACACAAACATTCATACACATAAAATGAAAGTAATAAATAAAAAATTTAATTAAAAAAATCCAGCAGCAGCAGCCCCCCTCCCAGAGTGCTTGCTGTGTGCCTACTGCTTTGGGTGAATTAACAAGTTCTGCAATTGTTCTAGGAGGGCGGAGAATGATTCTCATTTCACAGGTGAGAAAAATGAGGCCAAGACATTGACTTCTCAAAGTCACCACAGCAAAGCCAGGAATCTGCCACATGCCAGCTGGATAGTACCTTTTGTCAACATGACACAAAACCTAGACTCACCTGGGGAGAGGGAAGCTGGACTGAGGAACTGCTTCCCATTGGACTGACCTGTGAGCATGTCTGTGGGGCATTGTCTTGACTGCTAAGTGATGTGGGAAGGCCTAGCCCACTGTGGGCAGTGCCACCCCTAGGCAGGTGGGTCTGGGCTGTATAAGAAAGCCTGCTGAGAAAGCCAGGGGAGCAGGCCAGTGAGCAGCACCCTCCATGGTTTCTGCTTGAGTTCTTGCCCTGACTTCCCTCAATGATGGGCTGTGAATGGAACGTGTAAGTCGAACAAACCCTCTCCTCCCCAAGTTGCTTTTGGTTGTGGTGTTTATCCCAGCAACAGAAAGCAAACTGGAACTGACTGTTTAGCATTGCCCAGCACATAGTAGGTGCTAAATTAAGGCGTGAACCATCCATCCACCCACCATCTGTTCTTCCACGTACTCCCCATCTTTCCTTCCGGTCATCCCCCACCCTATCCACGCATCTCATTCTTTTCTCCACCCCATCCTCCCCCATCCATCCTTCTATGCATCCTTTCATGCAGCCCAAAAAGCCCCTCAGCTGGGGACACCAAGGTAGATGCTGGAAGATACCCAGAAAGGCAGATGTGGGCAAGCAGGGGAGCCCATTTGGGGAGTGTTGGAAATGGGGCCGTGGAGGAGGCAGGCACTCAGACCTGGAGCCTGGTGCCCATGAAGGATAGGTGGGAGGGCTGTTCACCTTCTCTCCTGCGTGAATCTTCAGGGACACACCCTGCACAGCCAGTGGCAGCTCTGGTCGGTGTCTCAGCCCAAAGTCCCGGAACTCAATCTGTCCTCCACAAGGCCAGGGTGGCTGGGCTGCACAGTTGGGCAGCCTCCAGGGAGCCTGGGGCAGGGAGGGCACAAGTTAGAGGAACGGTCCTCCCAGGAAGCCCATGTCTCAGGGCTGCAGCCGCAGATGCTCCTTGCTGTGAAGCTTGGGTGTGCAGATTTAAATGAGAGAAGCCCAAACAGTGGATGTGTAAAGAACACGTCACATCTGGGTCACAAGGTCAGTGAGGTGCCTTTTATCTCTGCCACTGACCACTGCTTATTGTCCATGGGAAGCCCCCTTAGTAGGCAGCATTATGCAGGGTGGAGACCAACCTGCCACTTGCCCTGCTGTGACCTTGAAGTCCACCCCACCCCCCAGCCTCACCCTCCATCCTTCATTGCAACATCTCCCCAGCTCCTCCCGGCACACACCCAGTAGTGTTTTGTTGTTTTGAGACAGGGTCTCACTATGTAGCCCAGGTTTGCCCATAACTTGCTACATAGCCAAGGCTGGCTTCTAACTTGCTTGTAATCCAAGCCAGCCTCCAGTTCACATCTAGCCCAGCCTAGACTCAAATGCTCTCGGTAGCCCAGAATAGCCTCTCATTTGTTATGCAGTTCAGGCTAGACTCAAACTCACTGTGTAGCCAGGCTAATCTCCTACTTGCTACTGGCTTCTGTTTAATTTTTTTTTTTTTTCTGAGACGTGATCTTCCAGAACTTGCTAGTAGGCCAGGCTGGCCTCAGTCTCACAGAGATACACCTGCTAGTGCTAGGATTAAAAGCTAAGACTGACTTCTAATTTGATTTGTAGCTCAGTCTGGTTTCTAGCTCACTGCATAGTTCAGAGTAGCTTCAAACTTGCTACGAAGTCCAAGTTAGTCTCTAACTCACTACATGAACCAGGCTGACATCAAACTAGCAGCAATCCTCCTGCCTCAGCTTCCTGGGTGCCGGGGTTATAGGCACGAGCTACAGAACCCAGTTTAACCCCTGTGTCGTTCTTCATTGTTGCTCTGTCCTGTGAAGTTACTGCCTGTGTCGTTGTGGCTGATCTGTCTGTCCTTGCCCCATGTTGGTTATGACATCGTTCTAGCACCTGGTCTATGCCTGGGTTGCAGTCCTGTTCTGTGTTCCTGAGCATGGCTGCAGCAGTACTATCACTCTAAAGTCATCTGTACTCTGAGGGAACCGGCCTCCCATGCTCTTGACACTGCCTCTGTCCCCCATCACTTGGATGGGTTATATACCCTGCTCTGGCCAAAAGCAGGATTTAAACTTGTCCCCATTACTGTTGCTCTGGTTGTGACTCCAGCCCATAAAGATGGTGCTTCACGGGAGAGGACAGGGACAGACACTGCCAGCCCCGCCTTACCTCCTTGGGGGTGCGTGCGTAGTCCTGTACACGCTCCACAGCTACCATGCTGTTCTCCAGGTCCGTCCAGCTGCGGACCACCCACTGCAGTGTCTGTGTCACCTGGTGCAAGAAGACACCTTGCCTTGGCTCCCGCAGCTCACATCAACCCAGGTGAATGCCAGGGGAGGAAAAAAAGGAGGGGCCATGGGAACCGGGAACCCCAGGCCTTTCCTTCTGTGGCTTGCTCTGCCTAGAGAACTAACCACCCCCCTGTTAAATAAGCTGCAGCTTACAAAGCACTTAGAGGACCATCTCCTTCAGATGAGTGCTGCTTACAGGAGAAGGTGTGTGAACACAGAACATGACCCAATCTTGCATATTATTATCAATAGTTAACAACAAATGAACGCTGAGCCTGCTCTCTATGCCCTGCCTCAACTAGTCTAGAGGATGTCTGGATGGCAGAGTACTGGCCCATTTTTCATTTGGGCACACAGAGGCTCTTGAAGGGCTACTAGAGGTCAGACAAGGTCCCCTGAGAAATGCATTTCCCTTGTGCTGGACAGTGGGGACTTGGTGTCCTTGGATGTCCTCTGGGAGGGGTCCAACTGTCTCTGTTGTGCCCCACCTCCAGCCTGGGTAGAATACTGGGGTACCTGAAGGGCAGCAGAGACTGAGAAGCCCACGAGGCCAGCACTCAGACGAGCCTTGCTTAGGACTGCGCACGTGGTGGCAGCAAACACCAGGCCGTTCCCCAGGAGCTCCAGGTTGGCAGCCAGCCACCTGCAAAGGGAGGCGGGTCACAGTAGGGCCAGCAGGGGCCTTAGCAGTGGGGGACCTGCTTCTGCGGGTGTAAGAACTGGTTGAGGTATGGACATAACACCTGTGGGGGTTCCAGAGTGGGACCTAAGCTGGGGGGGCATTATTCTAATGTGTGGTGTCTAGCTCAGGGCCTGGCATATGGTTGGTGTTCCAGAGCTTTCTATTCTTGGGATGTGTCTCTTGCTGCCCCCTGGCCTAAACCTGGTCTCTTGGTCTTTTGGTCGGGGTCTCTCTCTGTCTCTGTCTCTCTCTGTCTCTGTCTCTCTCTCTCTCTCTCTCTCTCTCTCTCTCTCTCTCTCTCTCTCTCTCTCTCTCTCTCCTGACTGAGCTATCTCTCAGCCCTGCCCCACCTCCTCACATGGTCAACCTGTCATCTTCACACACAAGTCAGTTCTGACATCACCTCCTCCAGCAGCCTTCCCTGACTGTGCTTCTGCTTTCTGTCACACACACCGACCTCCTTCCCCATAGCTCTCTCTCTCTAGTGAATCTAATGTCACCATCTTTTGTCTCCATTAGAAGGTCCTGGGCTCCATGGGGACAGGGACCTTGTGGTCTCATTCCTGGCAGTAGTTCCAGTCCCTAGTTCAGGGCCCAACAAGTATGTGCTCAGCAAATACATTCTGAATGGCTGGGTGCAGTGGACCCGTCTCACCGAGTCCTGCCCAACCTTCTGTTCTTTCATTTGCTCACTCAACAGATACACAGTGGACATGCACTGGGCATGTACAAGATGCTGAGGGCCCAAACTGAACAGGACACCATCATTGCTCTCAGGGAGCCTCACACATGCTATATGGATGTCTAGTCCTACTGCAAGAAGAGGAAGTATTGTTCCCATTTGACAGTTATGGAAACTGATGCTCAGGACAGGGCAAAGTAGTGCTAGGCATCTGGCAAGCACTCCCTGTGAATATTTAATCCTTAAAGCCACTCTGAGTGTGACAGTAATTGGATACACAAGGCTCAGAGAGGTTGTGTGATTTGCCTAGGATCCATCAGTTTAGAAGTGGTGGAGCTGGGAATCAAATCCATGTCTTGCTCTTGTTTTGTCCCAAAAGGAGATTAAGGATGCTAATGCAGCTGCCTTGTCACCAAGGCAACAGAGGTCATATGGTTGCCTGGCAACAGGCTTCTTCCTGTACTTCCCACCCACTGGATGTTGGGAACCTCAGCCAGTTCTGAGTGCTGACCCTCAGCTTTGTCCCCAGGTTGCCATATGACCTTGGGCGGGCCCCTTGACCCCTCTAGTTACACACTATGGCCTCAAGAGGGTTCCAGGGTCTTCTCTGACCCCAGGCTCTTCCTACCTGTCAGCCACCAGTCTTGGGAAACTGACCCTCTGATTGGCATTCATGAGGGTGTCGTGCTGAGCCATGAAGGGGCCCTGGGCCCGGAAGGCCCTGATTACTGCGCTGCCCTGGAAGGTTTCTGCCATGTGGGAACACACAGATGAGTAGCTGGCAGACTCCAAGCGTCTCAACTGGCACGATGTGGCCACATAGAGGTTCTAAGGCCAAAGGGATGGAGACAGAAATGGAGACAGAGACATGTTGAGGGAGCTTCCAGAAACACAGGGAGTCTCAGGTACCAGGCTTTTCTGTCAGATTGCTGTGTAGCTTCTGGCCAGTTGCTTGCCTTCTCTGGGCTTCAATTTTAGGGGGATTAGTTGGCTGTCAAGCTCTACAGTAACCAGCAGGGCCTGAACTCAAAGCCTGACCCCAAAGCTCATGGTGGACATGACAGAGTCAAGTGACCAGGGAAGATCTCAGACAGCTGGGGATAGTGGCCACCACAGTTATTGATTAACAGTAGTGCTTTCACTCCTCTGCTTTCTGGAGTGCTGGGAAGGGGGCACTGTCAATCATGGGCCTCAATATACAGATGGCCACATGACCCAGCCTAGCTAATCAAAGCAGACTATCCCTTAGGTCCCTGTGATTGGGTACACAGGCACCTGATTCATCAAAGGCCAATCAGAAGTTTCTTCTAGGCTGGATACGTGAAAAGTTTACTTGGTATTGGGATGCTGAGGCTGGGCAACCACAGCAGAGGACGCTGAGGTCAGCACACTGGTCCCCTGTCAGAAGTGTGTGCAAAAGGAGGTATGCTAACTAAGGAGTGTATCAAAGATCCACGGGTATCAGAACTGCTCGGAGCTGGGCTACAGCCCATGCCTGGCTCTGCAGAGTTCCTGTGTAGCTCAGACTGGCCCGGGGCTCCCCATCTTCCTGCCTCTGCCTCCCAGGGTGCTGAGATGACAGAAGTGCGCAGGTCAAATCCTGATCTTTTGGCTAGGCCAGTTTCAATGGGTTTCTGGCCCAGGCTATGGAAAGGACTCACTTAGTTCAACACAATCCTGCACAGGCAGTGTGGGCTCAGCATGCTGACAGGAGAGGATGCTGCAGCATAGGGCAGGAAGTTAGAGATGCAGAACTCGGATGGGAGTGGCTGAGACAGAGACCTGCTATGCTAGACTGTGCCATCTGCCCTCTAGTGAGACCTCCGGTCCCTCCACCCAGGCCCAGCTGCAGACTCTCTCTCACTGAGCCCTGAAGAGGAAGGGGACTGGCCAAGGTGACCCTGGCTCTGAGCTCTCCATACCTGAAATGCTGTGTAGAGAAGACCAAGCGGCAGGATGACCACAATGGCCAGCGGTGTGGTCATGGTCACTGCCAAACCAACCTCCAGCAGCCCATAGGCATAGGTCAGCAGTGCCCGTAGTTTGTCCGGGATGTCCACGTCCACTGTGTCCATCTCCTTGGAGAAGCGGTTTAGTAGGTTCCCCACGGCTGTGCTCTCAAAGAAGCCGATGGGAGAGCGAGCTACGTCCCACACGAGCCTCTGGAAGAGCAGGCCAGATGCACGGACACCGCCCAGGAACACAGCAGCCATGGAGGCAAACAGCCCAACAGCTGCAGAGGTCAAAGAAGACCTCTTGTGGGCCAGGCAGGTCTCCCCAGCACCCCAGGGTAACCTCATATGACCTGACAGACCCACACCTAGGGGCGTGAATAGTGTCCCCCAAGCTTACACCCACCCCAGCCTCTGAATGCATCCTCATTTGGAAATAGGCTTTTGCAGATGCAAGGAAAGAATATTCTAGATTTAGGGCGGGGTCTACATCTGATCTTTGGTATCTAAGATCAAGAGACAGACAAGAAGTAGACGGGAAGACACAGAGACAGGAGTGATGAATCACAGCTAAGGGGGACCAGAAGCCACCCACAAGCCGGGAGACAGGCTGCGTGGAGAGGTGCAGCCAAAGACACATTGTCAGTCATGGTCCTTGACCT
Source organism: Nannospalax galili (assembly GCF_000622305.1). Lineage (NCBI taxonomy): Eukaryota > Metazoa > Chordata > Mammalia > Rodentia > Spalacidae > Nannospalax > Nannospalax galili. The sequence goes on along the minus strand of NW_008335297.1, from coordinate 149,524 downwards.
TAGAGCTGGTCACATGACCCAAAGGGGTAAACAGAACCTTTCCTGGATGGGATGAAGGCTGAGGTGGGACTGTGTGTTGGGGATGCTGAGGCAGCTACAATGCTCCTGGGTCTCCTTTCTCAGCTTCCTCCAGGAACCAGCCCACTGAAGATGGGGTTTAAGATGGCCCACTTCACTACTGTGGGAGAAAAAAATGCCTCTGATTCTAGAGACTATCAAGTTTGTGGCTATGTTTTATTTCCTTTGAGACAAGCTGTCTCATATAGCCCAGGGTGACCTCAAACTCACTTTGTAGCTGAGGATGGCCCTGATCCTCTTGCCTCTACCTCCCAAGTGCTGGTATTTCAAGTGTGCACCAGTATACCAGGCTAACCCTAGGAAGCTAACATGAAGTTGTACGCCACTCAAATGGAGTTCAACTTCATTCTGGGCATCGGCCAACTGACAGCTAGCTCACTCCAGTCTTGATAAAGTGAGCATCTGCCTTCAAGGGCTCTGCTTACCACAGCTATTGTGAGTAGGTTTACAAACTACAAGGGTCTTCAGTTTCAGGCCTAATGTGCCTATTTTACAGAGGAGGACATATACCATCTTGCTGATATGGACACAATCATGATGAATCGCACTGAAACTGCTTTTTATTTGCAGTGTTGGGGGCTGAACCCAGGGTCTCACATGTGCTGGGTGAGCATTTTACACTAAGCTATATCCTCAGTCCTCTTTTCACTTAAAAAGAAAATTGAATTTATCTATTTAGTATGTTGATAGAAAGGTGTATGTTGTGGGCATGTATACCGTGGCTGGCATGTGGAAGTTAGAGGACAACTTCCACATGACTGTGGGAGTCGGTTTTCTCCTTCCACCATGTGGGTCCCAGGCATAGAACTCAGGTCATCAGACACCTTCACCTGCTGAGCCATCACATCAGTCCCTCTTTACTTTTTACTTTGAGACTGGGTCTCATTGAGTTACCTTGGCTGGCTTGAACTTGCTGGTTTAACCTGGACATCCTACCTCAGCCTCCTGAGCTGGGGTTACAGAGTATGCCACCATGTCTAGGGAACTGAAATGACCTTTAGTGACGGTGGAGCCAAACCCCTATTTTTCCTTCATTATGGCCATGTTTGAAATGGAGACTGGAAGAGGGAGGAGAGGCTGTACAAGGGCAGAACAGGGATTCTCGTGGGGCCAGGACTGCTCTGCAGCCTGACTGTGGAGGTGGGGCATCACCATAAGCCATAAACTGGCACACGTGTGAGTGTCGACATGCAGGACTGGCCCAGGTCAACCTCACTGTTACATGATCCTGCATTGATGGCATTGTTGCATCACCCTGCAGCCTGGTGCTTTTGGGAGGACCTGGGCAGAAGGCACACAGGAGCTGCTTGCGTGGGAACCTACACTCTCTTCAGGAAGTATTTCAGTTGTTTTCGCAGAAACAGCTGGGTGTGGTGGCACACATTTGTAATCCCAGCATTTAAGAGGCCGAAGCCAGAGGATCTTAAGTTTGAGGCTAGCCTGGGCAAATGGAAAGACCCTGTCTAAATAAATAAATAAATAAATAAATAAATAAAAAGTTGGGCCAGTGTTGGACATGGTGGTGCCTGCTTTTAATCCCAGCACTGGGGAGGCAGTGGCAGAAGTAGGCAGATCTCTGTCAGTTTCAGGTTAGCCTGATCTATATTGCAAGTTCCAGGCCTGCCAGGGCTGTACAGTGAGAGCCTATCTCAAAAAAAAGAAAAAAAAAAAAGTTGGATTGGAAAGATAGCAGAGGTGCTTATCACTAAGTCTGATGATCTGAGTTCAATTCCTAGGACCTGCATGGTGGAAGAGAGAACCAGCTCTGGCAGGTTGTCCTCTGATTGCCACACATGTGATGTGGAGCACATGAATCCATCCATACGCAGAAAATAATGAATTATTGTAAAAATAAAAAGGTGACAAAAAATTAAAAAGGAAAAAATTGGAGGTGACAGAGGCAGTAGTGTGTGTGCTGGGGACAAGTGTAGCTGTGCCTGGAAATCTGGGGTGTGGATTGAGGTCACTAGCAGCTGTCCCTTGAGCTGCATCCACTGCCCTGTCCCTAGGTCCTCACTCCCTCCATCCACACCTTAAGGACACAGTGGCAGCCGATCCCAGGACATTCTGGGAAGACGATCAAGGACAGGAGGAGATGGGGTGGGAGGGCAGGGCTTGAGCAGCACTTAGCCTGGAAGCTGAGCAGTAGGGGGTGGTACCTTGGAGACAGCCGAGGAGCCCGAACACCCAGCCACGCAGGGCAGCATGTGCCTGCCGCCCGTCCACAACAGGGTCGTCTGCCCAAAGGCTCAGCCAATAGCCCTGGCAGAAGGAGGCCACTTGCTGGCAGAGGAAGAGGAAGAGGGTGTAGGTGCAGAGGGGCATGCCCACGGCCTGTACGTAGCTCAGGTATGTGGTGGCCTTCACCTTTAAGACATACAGTGGAGAGGGGGACAGAGAAGGGAACAGAGGAGGATGAGTTGGGCCTAGGCCAGGTCAGGCTCCCCAAAGCCACATCGGCAGTACCATCTCCCCTCCAGACCCCACTTCAGGATCCCTGTGCCAATGAACCCCTGATGGGTCATGGGAAGTCATAACTGGCAGGTGATTTGATGGGCAAATGGGGGATGCACACATGGGCTGGGAAGGATGAGTAGAGGCAAACAGACAACATTGAGGAAGAGGAAAGTGAGAGCACAGCATTCAGATTTGGGCTGACCTAGACTTGAGTGTTGGTCACAAGTGTCACTGCTTACAGGCCCTGGCTCCTTCGTCTTTAAAATGAGGCTATCAGCATTTAATTTTTCAGAGGGATTGTAAGGATTGAGGAAGGTATGCCAGCAAGATGGCTTCCTGAGGAAGAGTGCTTGCTGCCAAGGCTGATGACCTGAGCTTGACACGGGTCCTACATTGTGGAAGGAGAGAGCAAACTCTCTTGTAAGTTGTGATTTGACCTCCACACTCCAGTACTGGCACATGTGCTCCTCCGCCTCCTGCATACAAAATTTTTATTTTCTATTTTATTTCATTTTTAAAAATATTTTATTATTTTTATGTGTATGTGTGTACTGCCTGCATGTAAGTAAGTGCACCTATGTCGTGCAATGCCCGTGGAGGACAGAAGAGGCTGTTGGATCCCCTGGAACTGGAGTTACGGACAGTTGTTAGCTGCCATGTGGGTGTTGGGATTCGAACCTGGGTCTTCTGCAAGAACAGCCAGTGTTCTTAACTGTTGAGCCATCTCTCCAGCCCCCCAAATTTTTTAAATGTAAAGAGGAGGAGGATAAGGAGGAAGAAGAAAAGGGGGAGAAAGAGGAGGAAGAGGAAGAGGGGAGGAAACACAAAAATGTAGAATCTTTTGCAGGGGGGTCTTTTTGAGACAGGGTCTCCCTGTGGCTCCAGCTGTCCTGGAACTCACTGTGTAGACCAGGCTGGCCTCGAACTCACAGAGGTCCACCTGCCTCTGCCTCCCAAGTGCTGGGATTAAAGGCGTGCACCACCACACCCGGCTTTACAAAGGTGTAGAATCTCTTATTTGGCGCATAGTAGGTGCTCAGGAAAGGCGAGTGACCTCCCCAATGTGCTATATCTGATGTGAGGACACTGGGGCCCCAGGGAGCAGGAGCAACTGGTGGTTACCCGGCCATACCGCACACTGTCCTCTCCTACTGGCAATCCTGTCCCCTCAGGGTCATCTAGAGTCTCTGAAGTAGTGCTGTCCCTTACAGGGGCTGACTCGATGGACCTGGACCTGTCATTTAGGGGAAATCAGGACACATTAATGACTCTCCCATAGGACTGTGGTACCCCTTCAGGTGGTAACCACTGAGGTCTGAGGTATTTCCCCCCTATAACCCTTCATTTGTTCATTTAGGAAGGAGGGATGGATACATGGACATGTGGGTGCATGGATAGAAAGAACAATGGATGGATAGGATGGATGGATGGATGGATGGATGGATGACAGAAAGGATAGATGGACACATAGATGGATGGATAGAAAGGATGGATGAATGAGTGCCTGTTTGGTATCATGCTTTCCTCCAATGTGGTACCCAGCTACATGTCACCTGTCACTCTAGAGTCAAGCAAGCCTGTGCCCTGTGGCCATTTCATCAAATGAGCAGTTGTGAACTTGAAAATTGTCTTCTGAGTTTTCATTTTGGCCTAAGCATTGTTTTGCCCCTACTGTTTACCCTTAGATTCATGATTCGAGTTTGGCTGAATGTCAATTTTGAGAGTTTTAGATGCTGATGTTCCTGTCATCTGTGAATGAGTAGACTGACTTAGCTGTTCTGTGCCTCAGTTTCCCCAGCTATAAAATGGGGATAATCTATCATGTATTACCTATCTATTAGCTACTTATCATCTGTCAATCATTTATTACCTCTCATAAATCAGCCTTCCTTCCATCTAGCTATGCATCTATCTCTGTGTACATGAACTCTTCCCTCCCTCCCACCCTCTCTTCCATTAATCCTTCCTTCCATCTCCCCCCATGTCTACATATGTATATCTACTTAATCTCACTCAGGATCCTTAGCATGCCTGTGCCACTGAAGAGAGTTCTCAGGGTGGCCAGCTGGAACAGCAGAGGAGCTGTCCCCATCCTCAGCATCCTAAAGTCCAACATTCCTCAAGGTGCCCCTGTATGTTCCTCCACCTGGCACAAAAGCTCATCCTGCCTGGTACCTAGGTGGCCTGTTGTCAAACTTCAGGTCCATGGTGAATCCAGCTGTGCTCTGGCTGCAGGGGTCTGGGAGGGAAGGGAACAGTCATTTCCCTCTTGATGCATGAGTGTTCTAGCCACACTCAAACCTCCTGCCCAGCCTGCCCACTGTGTGGAGGATCGTTCCTGGAAGCCAGCCTGCTCTGGTTTGGCAACAACACAACTCTAACGACTGTCCCTAGCCCACAGAAGACACTTGTCTTGGAAATGACCAGTGGGGACTTAATCACTGTCAACTAACCGACAGATCATTTCGAGTGAATTATCCCTCACTGAGTGCATGGGGGGTATTCAGCAGGTATTCCATATGTGAGTTTGGCTGTTCCCTCCATGCCTGAGGGGCAGTGGCCACAAGCAGACCAGGCTTTGGCCTCAGTCTGGCCCACCCCTGCTCAGCACCAGTGAACCCACCTTTCTGGTCTGTGCTCAGACACCCCTCCTCCAAGACAGCCCCCAAGCTCATAGCTGCTGGCCTCTGGCTGTGTTCCTGCAAGGTAAAGGATATCAGTGAGGGTCTCACCAACCCTCCCCCTCGGGTCACCCAGGACCAGCATTCATTCATCTTCTTTCATTCATTCAAATACTGAGCACCTGTCATATACTTGGCGTTGGAAAAACAGCACTGAACATTGTACAAGGTCAAGTTACTCCTGCTTCCCCCAACACCTTTACTCAATCAGTTCCTTGTACCTAGAATGTTCTTTCCTAGGTAACTCACATGGAACCTCAGGGGCCAGCTCCCCCAAGAATAAACACCACACCTGCTGCTCCCCAGGCTGGGCCAGTAACCTAAAGCAGAAGTACAATAGTTTGGCCCAAGACGTGTGAACAACAAGCAACTGCTATTACAAACCATGGTGATATGGGGGATGTTTGTTATATAGCATTGTCACAGCAAAAGCTGACAAATACAAATGGGAAAATTCTGTACTTAGGGTCCTATCTCCAAGTTTCAGGACAGTGACACTGTGAGTTAGCAATTAGGGTTTTGTTATGTATGTGTGTTTGTGTGTACACGTGTGTATTTGTGTGGGGGGTACAAGTGTGTGTGTATGTGTATTTGTGTGTGCATACATGGAGAGGCTGGAGGACAAGCTCGTTTCATCTTTTTAAAATATTTTAATTATTTTTATTCTGTGCATGCGTGTATTGCTTACATGTATGTAAGTGCACCCATGTCGTGCATGCCTGTGGAGGACAGAAGAGACCATCGGATCCCCTGGAACTGAAGTTAGGGACAGTTGTTAGCTGCCATGTGGGTGCTGGGATTCAAGCCCAGGTCTTCTGCAAGAACAGCCAGTGCTCTTAATTGCTGAGCCACCTATCCAGTCCCTCAAGTGTCATCTTTAGGAATGCTGTCCACCTTGTTCTGTGAGTCGGGATCTCTTACTGGCCTGAAACTCACCAATTAGGCTAGGCTTGCTGGCCAGGGATCCCCAGGGATCCTTCTGTCTCTGCCTTCCCACAGAGCTGGGGTTACAAGCATGGCACAGACCACCATGCCCAGGTGCTAGGGATCGAACTTAGGTCCTTACACTTGCAAAGAAAGCACTTTACTGATTGAGCCATCTCCCCAGCCCAACACTAAGGGTTTTGATGAAAGTGGGCCAATGCCAAGCAGATGTTTGCAGAAGAGGCAGAGCCTGAGACTAAGGTAACCCCAGTGGGGCCTTGCCTTGCTGTGGAGGGCAGTGATAGACTGGCATTTCAAAAGCATGTTCTCTGGCACAGTCCAGCACAGCCACCAACAAGTTATAGATATACCCTTGGGCCATTCCATTAACTTCTTCAGTTTCTCATCTGTGAAATGGAGGCAATTAGCTTCCCAGCCCCACAGAGGCACTGCACTGTGCCAAGGTGAGCCCAGCATCTTAGCTGGTATATCTTTCTTCATGGGTAACATTACTTCTGGAAGCTGTTTACCCAGCAGACTCTGTTCTCTGGTGTACAGGACCCCTTTTGCACCAAATTCTCCCTGACTCCTCCTTGAAGCAGTTTTGAGCAGTGGTGCTGGAGGGGACACCACAAGTTCTACTGTGTCCATGGTCATCAGCCTCTGTTCGCTCATCTGTCCCTGGGTGGTCTGCCTCACAGAGCTCTTGTGAAGGTCAAACAGAATCACGGATGGTCAGGACTGCAGGGATGGCTCAGTCGGCAAAGTGTCTGTGGCACAAGCATGAGGACCGGAGTTTAATCCCCAAGATCCATGCAAAAACTGGTGTGATGGTGCACACCTGTAATGGCTGTGCTGGGGAGGCAGATGGGGGATGCAGATGGGGGAACCCCCGGGGCTCACTGACCAGCCAGCCTGGAATGGGCTGCAGTGAGGGTTGCTGTCTCAGGAAACAAGGTGGATGGCTCTGGAATGGAAAATGACAGCTGGCAGTGATGTCTGGCCTGAGAGAGAGTGAGAGAAAGAGAGGGAGAGAGAAAGAGAGAGAGAGAGAGAGAGAGAGAGAGAGAAGAGGAGAGGAGAGAGAGAGGAGAGGAGAGAGAGAGGACAGCAAGAGAGAGATTGATTCTGGCTGTATGATCAGAGACACTGTGAGCCCCAGGTGTTATCTTGGCTCTTTGTGGGAAGGGGAGACCTCCTGCAAGTGGCCATCATGGTGGGTATGGTGAGGGCTGGTGGACCTCAGGGGGAAATGGTCAGTGTACTGCATCTGTTTCAGTGGGACCCTTGGAGCCTTCTCCCAGAGGACAGCAGGAGCTAGGCAGAGGCTCGGTAACCCCCAGTCAGTACCTCCTTCTCCTCCACCTGCTGGCTGTCTGGCTCTATCAAGAAGACCCACCAGGGCCCCATTCCTGTGCAGAAGCTCCTGGTAGGAACCCATCTCTGCGATGGCCCCATCAGCCAGCACCAGGATCTTGTCGGCCTGGGGCAGGACGTGCAGAGCATGGGTCACAAGGATCCGAGTCTGGACAGGGAAGGGGTTAAAGTTACACAGGCATGCTGGTTTGGTGTTCCGAAGCTCAGGGTGGGGCTGGAGCAGTGTCCCCAGGGCAGAGAGGGGAGAACTCCTGTCCTGTGTCTCTTCTGCCCTCTATACAGAGAGTATCATATCCAGAGAGAAAAGCAGGGATGACTTCTTCTGTGGGTGGCTCAAAATGAGGTGCAGTTTATCTAAACTTGCCCCCAGCCCAAGCAGAACTGTGCAGAGCTCCTTGCTTACAACGGGGTCACTGTGGGGTGACCTGAGATCACTGTGAGTTGAAAATATCACAAATGGAAATGCACTAATTTTTTTTTTTCGGAGACAGGGTCTCATGTAGCTCATGCTGGCCTCAAACTCGCTATGTAACCAAGGATGACCCTGAACTTCTCTCCGCCTACCTCCACCTCCCCAGAGCTGGGATGACAAGGTACATACTACCACACTCAGTTTATGAGGTGCTGGGGGCAGACCCCAGGGCCTTGTACATGGTAGGCAAGAACTCTACCACTGGGCTCTACCCCCAGCCTGGAATACAATCAGTACATTAACATACTGAACACCAAAGTTCAGCCACACAGTACTGCTTAGTGCTTGGTAGGGCTTAAAATTGAATGGCTACAGAGCTACAGTTCACTGCCATGCCCCAGTATCATAAGAAAATACCAGATGAAAGCTCACAATGCACATATTAAAAAAAAAACTAAATGTGTATCACTTTTATGCCATCATATAGTTGAGATATTATAAGTAACTTAACCATAGGCCCCATAAGCAAGAAATAAGTGTAAGCCACTGAGATTTAGGGGAAGGGTGGTGAGGCAATCCTGGTTAGGACTGGATTCTCAGGGCTTCCTGATTGTCTGTGACATGAACTTACCGTGTTCTGGAGCAGCCCACTGGGCCCAATGACCTGGTTGAAGACCTGCTGACTGACATGGGCATCCAGGGCTGCCAGGGGGTCATCCAGCAGGTACACAGCAGCTTTTTGGTATACAGCCCGGGCCAAGCTTAGCCGCTGCTTCTGGCCCCCAGAGAGATTCATGCCCTGGAGACCCAGAGAGGGACAGGGACTCAAATTCACATCACTGAGTGACATGAGAATGACTGGATGGTGTGGGTAAAGGGCAAGGGGCCACTCATGGTCCCTGTCCTTGGGTTACACAGGACTCTAAACACTAAGCCAGTACCCCTGCTGGCTTTTACTCATAGTTCCTCCCTCCCCTGGTCTAGCTCTACCTGGTATTTCTTCCCTTTCCTCAGTTGGCTCCATGTTCACTGGGGACACTAGTCACCCCCTGTTATCTCATCCAGTGCTAGATTTTCATTCATTCATTCATTCATTCATTCATTCATCTAATGCTCATCCCATGGCTGCTTGCATCTTGGGATGTACTAGGCTCTGGGGATCCATCACGTCCCTGCCCTCCTGACTCTTTCATCTAACAGGTATGTACCAAGCAAGATGACCAGGGCAGACCTGTCCTTGAAGGTGACAGAAGGAAGGGACAAGCCATGTGGGCTCCTGGGGAACAGATTTCCAGCAGAGAGGAGCAGGTGCAAAGGCCCTGGATAGGGGTATGCTTTGTGTATTCAGTATTCAGTGAGAATGCTGGGGTTCCTGTGGCTGGAGAGAGCAGGAGGTGGGGGGTAAAACAGGAGACAAGGCAGAGAGAAATGGGGCCATGTGGGGGCTTTTGGGGAAATGGTCAAGGCTTTGGATCTGACTCTGGGGGACGTGGGAGACTCTGGAGAGTTCTGAGATGAGCAATGGAGTGACCTGTTCTGTGTTTGCACAGAGCTCTCTGGCTGGTGGACTGGGATGAGTCTAAAGGAGATGGGGGTGAAAATGAGGGTCAGAACTAGGTGTGGATGCACTCAGGAAGCTGAGGCAGGAGGATCACAAGCTCCAGACCCTGTCAACAAACAAACAAACAAACAACAAAAACCCAACAAGGGCCTGAAGCTCAGAGGTGAAGCAGTTGCTTAAGCATTTGCAAAGCCCTGGGTTTGGTCTCTAGCTTGAGTTCCCAGTTCTCTAATCCAGAGGTCAGCCAATACTTCCTGGGATGGGCCAGAGAGTAACTATTGTAAGCTTTGAGGGCCATATGATGTTTGTCCCAGCTGCCCATCTCTGACCTCTGAGTACAAAAGCAGTTGCAGACCACAAGTCAATGAGTAGAAATGGCTGTGTCCCAATAAAACTTTATTTACAAAAAAAAAAAAAAAATAGTGGACTGGATTTGACCTGACTTGCATGCATAGTTTTTCCAACCCTGTCTGTTCTATATCTTCAGATGCCTGTGTCCTGTGCGCTACCATCTCTGCTCAGATCCTTTGATGAGGCCCAGAGAAGTGAAGCAATTTAACTAAGATCACCCAGCAGGGCAGGGCAGGACAGAATAGGGCAGGCTGCACAGAAAATTGTTGGTCTCACTCTTAGCTGAGACAGAGCCTTTCATTTCCCCACCACATTTCTCAGTTTTTAATCAGTTTCTCCCAACAACTACTAAATACCTGCTGTATGCCTGGCCCTGAGCTGGGGGCTTCTCTCTGTGTCCCCTTCTGTTCCCCAGGTGCAATGGCTCCCTTCCTGAAGTCCCAAGCTCCTCACCTGCTCCCCAATCGGGGTATGAACTCCTTCAGGGAAGCTGGCCACATCTGGCCCTAGGGCACAGGCATCTAGAACGTTCTGCAGCCAGGACAGGTCCAGCTCCTGCCTGAAGCACACATTCTTGACCACAGAGGTGTTCTGGACCCAGGCCTCTTGGGGCACATAGGCCACTGGACCCTGAAACATGCCTCACTGTTGGTAACAGGTAACTGCAGAGTAGGGAAGCCAGCTCAGAAGGTAGGGGTGGAGACAGTGAACAGCCAGGAAGCTGAGGAGATGTGAAGAATCTGTAAAGACATCTTAGCAGCAGGGGCAGGGGGGCAGGGAGGAAGGGGGTGGCCTTACCTCAATGCTCACAGACCCTTCCACCTTCAACAGCTCCCCAAGGAGTGCAGACAGCAGGGAGGACTTCCCAGCCCCAACTGGACCCACAACAGCCAGCAGACAGCCCTGGGGCACGCTGAGGTCTATCCTGACAACCCAAAGGGAAACCAACCTGGTGAAGGCCCAGCGTGGGCCTGTGGAAAAGTGGGGATCCCCAGACAGCCACTCCTTTCTCCTGGTCGCTGCTTGGGGAAGCCACTGAGAGGATGTGCAGGCTGTCTTCCCTCTCTTGGGCTTTGTCTGGCTTTCTGGCAGCCTTCCCTCCCACATCCATGACCACACACAGACACAGACACAGATACAGACACACACACACACACACACACACACACACACACACACACACAGACTCCCATGCACACATACATGTACAGATATACACACACAGACATACACATACACGTGCACACCCATGCATATATACACACATGTCACACACATACAGACACATGCAGGCACACGAACACCACATACACACACTACAATCACAGACACACACATATATATACACATATATGCAGATACACACCAGACACCATACCCACACACAGACACACAGACACACACAACACACATGCACATATACCACACATGCATGTGCACACATAGCCACACACACACATACCCGTTTCACACAGCACTCACAGGTGTGCCACATTCATAAGTGTACACACAGACATGTGCACAGCCAATATGCAGATACAGGTGCATGTACATGCTCACATGTGCAGCTGTCCAACTCTAATCCTTCCCAGCTGCAACTTTCAGTTTCCCAGAAGGGCAAAGAAAAAGTCCTGGTGAACACGAGACACCAGCCACACGGGTCTCCTCAATGTTTCTCTCGGGCCAGTGGATCTCAACAGGGATGACCTTGTCCCATGGGTGGGTCATTTGGTACCATCTAGAGATGATTTTTACCACACGACTGATTGGGGTGGGGTACAGCTGGCATTCAGTTCTCTAAACACCCTACAGTGCACAGGACACCCCGCAGTGAGGAATTCTTGGCCCCAAACATCAACTGGGCTAAGACAGAGAACCTGGGCATGCTCCTGCCTCAGGGCCTTTACTCCTGCTCTTCCCTCTGCTTCTTCTCGCTCACCCTGGGGGGGGGCGCACACTCCTCTTTGTTCTGCTCTCCCCATGACTGGAATCAACCTTCCTTCTCAGTTACATCTTGGTCTTTGTCACTTGCCCTAGTTTCCCATTTGTGTCCCACACCCGATGTTCCCCAAGAAAACAGAGGCCGGGTGTTCTTCCTTCACTTCATTCTGTCCCAGAATCCAGACCAGAGCCGGGGCCTAGCAGATGCTCAATAAACAATACAGAGTATAGGGATGGGAACCCACAGAACCTCCCGTGTAGATGGGGACCCACAGAAACCTCCCGTGTGGATGGAGACCCACAGAAACCTCCCGTGTCCCGTGTGGATGGAGACCCACAGAAACTTCCCGTGTGGATGGAGACCCACAGAAACCTCCCGTGTGGATGGAGACCCACAGAAACCTCCCGTGTGGATAGGGACCCACAGAAACCTCCCGTGTGGATGGGGACCCACAGAAACCTCCCGTGTGGATGGGGACCCACAGAAACCTCCCATGTGGATGGAGACCCACAAAAATGATTGGTGGTTCCTTACCCCTCTTGGAAAGTTTTGAGGCTGGCTAGGACTTTGGGCCTTAGAGATGGGGGCTGGGGTGACAATGACCTTAGATTGACATAAGAGGCACAGAAAGGGGACACTGCTGAGGAGGCTGGGCCTTGAGGCTCTTTCTCTTGACCAGGAGACTCAGGTACTCTGTGCCCCTCCCAACAGGCCTCTTACTTGCCAAAGATCTCAGACAGCCAAAACCACCCTTCAGCCCCAGGTGGGACACCCAGTACCCCAGTGTAGCTGAGACCACCCTCTAGCCCCGGGCAAGACTGCACTGTTCTTAGAAGCCCCAAACCTCTTCTCCATAGGTGGAGGCAGCTCCTGGGAGTTCCATACCTGTTCAGGCAGGGTGGGCTCTCTCGGGACCAAGTGAAGGTGCCATTGTGTACAGCAATTTGATCCTTCTTTGTGGCTGCAGGACACAGGACAGTTACAGGGGCTGATCCTGCCCTCCTGGCATACTTGTTTTCAAGACCCCACCAGGCCCTCTGGTCCCTGAAGGCAACAGGTTTCAACAAGGAGCCCCATAAGGCCTGCTGACTTGGGGTGACCCATAGTGCTATAATTCAGGAGCGAGGGATTCACAGCAGGGGGTCAATTCCTGCCTACTCTCCGTTTTTATAAAGTTTGAACTTGGCATGGTAGCACATATGTGTAGTCCCAGCACATAGGAGGTTGAAGGCCAGGCAGGGCTACAGAGTGAGTGTGAGGCTAGCTGGGACTACATAATGAAACCTTGTCTCAAAAAATAAAACAACTAGGGGACTAGAGAGATGACTCAGTGGTTAAGAGTACTGGCTGCTCTTCCAGAGGACCTGGGTTTAATTTCCAGCACCCACATGGAAGCTAACAACCGTCTGCCCTCTTTGGACTTCTGTAGGCAGGGCATGACATGGGTGCCCTTACATACATGCAGGCAATATACTTATACACATTAATAAAAAATAATAAATAAATATTTAAAAATCAACTGCCAGATGTGGTGGCACAAACCTTTAATCCTAGCACTCGGGAAGCAGAAGCAGGCAGATTTCTGTGAGATCAAGGCCAGCCTGGTCTACTTAGCGAGTTCTAGGCCAACTGAGGCTATAGGGAGACCCTGTCTCAAAAAACAAACAACAAAAACTCATAAAAGACACAAAACAAAATAATAAATAAACAAAACACGACAAAAACCTGACAGTAAATTAATTAAAATAAATCAGTAAATGAAGCCAGCCCAGTATGGTGATATGTGCCTATAATTTTAGTATTTTTGGAGGTGAAGACAGGAAGATCAGGATTTCAAGTCCAGCCCTGGCTACATAGTGAGTTCAAGGTCAGTCTGGGCTACATGAGACCCTGTCTCAAAAAACCAAAAGAATAGCCGGGTGTGGTCGTCTGTGCCATGAGAGACTGTCTCACAAAAAAAAAAAAAAATAGGGGTGTGTGGGCGCTGGAGAGAGAGAGAGAGAGAGAGAGAGAGAGAGAGAGAGAGAGAGAGAGAGAGAGAGAGAGAGAATAAACAAAATACATTAACTTTGCAGGTGTTCTAAGGCAGTACTTAAACTCATGAGGCCCTTGAGACAACCAGCAGGTCCTGGGATCCTGTCCACAGGCGCTGAGGCTTTTAAAGGCATGCCATGGTCACCCAGCTAGTCAGAGTGAGAGTTGGGATGTGTTCCCAAGTGGGGACATCCAGCCTCAGGGTAGGGTGTTAATCACTATGTGGGTATTTTCTAGATAAGCAGGTTGACCAGAGGTCTCAGTAACAATAAATGGGTGGGGGGCCAGGCTGCACCCTTTGTCCCCCACAGCAGTTAATGTCAGTGAACCCATAGGCAGAGGGTGAAAGTGGTAGGACTGAGTTGGGGAGTGGGCTACCCAGAGCGTGGCGAGTCTCCACAGTGACACCTGTCCTGGTCTCATCTGACTCTAGCTCAGCAATGTCCCCATGACTCTCTTCCTGGACTTCCAGGAGCACCCATGGCATCCCACAGGGCACCGCCAGCTGTTGAACAACCCACAGCAGCAGCTCTGCGATGCCTGGTTCCCAGTGACTGGGCTGATGGTGAGATCTGCATATGCGGTCATCATCCCCCATTCACTCTCCTGCCCATCTCAGCACTCACAGCATCCAGAGGGACTTGAGTCCACACCACTGGGGTCCACTTCTTCCAGACACAGGAAGGCAGTCAGACGGTCAAAGGACACTCGAGCCTGGGGACACAAAAGCTGGGGGGTCACCAGGCTGGACGAGCAACAAGCTTGAGTTCTAGGTGGGTGTCTGGAGATGCCTGGGGGCAGATTCCTGAAGCCTCAGACTGGCCCCTCTTCACTTTGCATTTGCTAGGGGTTGGAACATAGCTTTGTAGGTCCTGGAAAACAATGACCTTGAGAGAGGTGGAGTAGAGACCTCTCTCTGCTCCCTCATCCTAAATGAGAGAAACTGGAACAAACCAGCTGCCTCCAGCTAAGACCTGGGAAGAGGGCAGCACTTTGCCAACAGCTCCGAGTGACCATGTGGAGGAACTTCTAACTCTATCCTTTGGGGGGCACCCTCTTAGTGGCCATTGCACAACCATTGGTGACTGGAGGTGGCCACTAAAATACAGGTGTCTCAAGGCTGAGGAGATGGCTCAGTGGTAAAGTGCTTGCTGTACAAGCAGGAGACCTGAGTTCAGATCCCCAGCACCCATGGCAGAGCCAGGCATGGCAGTTCATGTCTGTAATCCCAGCACTTGGGAAGTGGAGACAGGTGGATCCCTGGAGCTCTCTGGCCAGCCAGACTAGCCAAATGGTACAGTTCTGGGCTCAATGAGAGACTGCTCCGAAAATAAGGTGGGCTGGAGGGAAAATAACACTAAGGATATTTGGAAAAGCCGTATGGAAACCTATTTTAGAAGCGAGTGTGTGTGTGTGTGTGTGTGTGTGTGTGTGTGTGCATGTGTGTGTGTGTGTTCATACAAAAGAATTTAGTTGGCATTAACACAAGGGATAATGCTCCCCCCAGAAGCCATAGGTTGCCAAATAAAAAGCCCAGTGCCAGGTGTAAGATACCTTCCCTCAAGTTGTTGGCCAGGGGTATCCCAGAGATTTTCCCCAAAACAATACAGACTATTGTCACTGCTCTTGGTTTCCCAGGAGAACTTGATGGTAAGACTCTATTACCAAAGACAGCACATACTCCAGTCACAGGACATGGAGAAATCAAGTTGGTGCTGACTGGGAAGCTTCCTCTATGCTGGCTAGTTTACACAGTCTGGGGAAGTGCTATGTAGGCTACTGGTGGGAGAAAAGTCACCAACAATCTTACCCAGCTGTGAACCCTGTGGGCTACAACAACAACCAGCATGGCAAGCTATGTCCGTGGGTGCAACATGGCAAGAATGTTATTGAGGTAACCAATTGCTTTCTGATTGGATTTGAGCCCTACTCTATAGGAAGAAACTCATACATGATACTGAAAATCTGACCAAGAACCCATGTGTGCTGCATAGTGATGTATTTAGTGTCAACTTGAGACACCTGGGTTGAAGGCACCTCAACTGGGGGAATTGCCTCCATTGGACTGGCCTGAGGCCATATCTGTGGGGGAATTTTCTTCATTGTTGAGTGATGTGGGAGGGGGCCCAACCCACTGATGGTGGTGCCATCCCTGGGCAGGTGGGCCTATGTTGTATAAGAAAGCAGGTTGAGTATGGGCCAGGGGAACAAGCCAGTAAGCAGCATTCCTCCATGGCCTGTGTTTCAGCTCCTGCCTCTAGTTTCCTGCCCCTGAGTTCCTACCTTGGGCTCCCTGATGAACTGTGACCCAGGAGATATAAGACAAATAAACCCTTTCCTCCCCAAGTTAGTAGTGGTCAGGGTGTTTTGTCACAGCAATGGAGAGACAAACTAGAACACCACGGCTGGAGAGCTCAAAAGCTCCAGGAGTGAATTTAATATTATTATTTTGCTAAATGGACACAGTATTAAATTTCCCTCTCAGTTTGTATCTTTCTACCTATAGATTAGTGCAGCTCTCAGACCTCATCAGAGAAATTTATTTGTACAGTGGATGGTGATTAATGCAGAAACTTACAACTAGTCAAAGTGCAGAGAATAAGTGTCTATAGAGTGCTCATCCATAAGTGGGGAACCTATATTACATCCCCTTACCTCAGGGATCATCTCAGAAGAGGGGGCAGAAAGATTTTAAGAAGCAGAGTCTGGTCAGGGAGGACCAGAGCAAACAGTATCTTCTGGTCATGACAGGGCCACTGCACTCATGAACTCAGAGCAGCCATAGTTGGCTGCCTGCATAAGACCTGCACAAGATCAAGTCAGCCAATATTCCAACAGGAAGTGGGGAGGGGCTCACAAGAGCCCCATCCATAGCTGAGGAGCTGATGGCTTCTGGGGGAGGGAAAGTCAGTTTTCTTTAAGAGTTGGCCCCTGGTAGGTGGACCAGGCTCCAGAGGTTGGCCCCAAACCTGAGTATATGGGCAGCATAAATTGGACTCTGTGGGATATCAAAAAAAGAGAGATGGGTCTAGAGAGATGGCTCAGGGGTTAAGAGCTCTTACTGCTCTTGCAGAGGACCCAGGGTCAGTTCCCAGCACCTACAAGGCAACTAACAGTCCCTAACTCCAGTTCTAGAGGATCAAACACCCTCTTCTGGATTCCGCAGGCATTGCATGACACATGTGCATTTACATTTACATACATGTAAGCAAAACACTCATTCACATAAAATAATTTTTTTTTTAAAAAAGAGCGAGATCACAAAGTTGGAAGAGAGCTGGGGGGGATCTGGGAGGAGTTGGGGGAAGAATGGGAGTGAGTATAATCAAAACACATTGTATGAAATTCTCAAAGAATTTCTAAAAATATATCAAACAATAAGGTGGAGAGTGATAGAGGAAGGCATATCACTGAACTTTGACCTCCACGTGCACACACATACACACAGGAGGAGGAAGAAGAGGAGGAAGAGGATGAAGAGGTGGAGGAGGAAGAGAGAGGAGGCGGACAGCAGCGGCAGGCAGCTCAGTTATGCAACCTTCCTCATTTTTATGCCCCAGGATATGTGATGGGAAAGGACTGGAGACAGAAAAGGCAGAGAAATAAAAGGCCTTGTTCAAGAAGGGGACCCACGACGAGTCCCTGCATGTAGAAGTGATGCATCTTCTGGGGATGCTTGCTCAGGTCTCCCTGAACCCTCTAGACCACTTCCAATGATATCTTGCTCTACTCTAGGCAGTGTTTCTCCACCCCCTCCCACCATATGCCGACAGTGGTCTGGGACATGAATAGTCCAGCCCCAGCCCCCTGAGATCTCCTAAGCCAGCCTCCGCCCCTCCTAGCGCCTCACCTGAACAATGCTGTGTATTGAGAAGGGCAAGAAGGCTTGGGCTTTGTTCAGGATGCCGAGCACCGTGAGGGTCACAAAGGCCTTCTCTGCATCCATGGCATTGTCCTCAGCCACCAAGGTGTGGACAGCAAACACAACCAGCGCCACCTGGCAAGGTACAACCATGGCACTGAGACTGCTGTCTGTGGCTAAGAAGCCCACTGAGGTGTCTCCCAGGACATCCCTCAGCCCCACCTCTGCAGAGAGGCCAGAGTGACAGTACCAGAAACGTGGACACTTGGAAGGACACAAGAGACACTGAGAAGAGCAGGGTGGAGGTCCTCAGGGTGTCCAGCTCCTGGCCCCGGATGTCCAGGAGTCTCTCCAGGAAGGCCTGCTCCCAGCCGTGGGATTTGATGGTTCTCACAGTTCTGAGGATGGAGCTGGTGAGTTGTGCCCGGGATGCCTTCTGCCTCATTTGCTCTTCCTGGATGAAAAAGAAAGAGGAGAAGGACCAGCCTGGAACTGCCATCCCCTATAGCCTCTGTGGCTACCCTTAGCAAGCTCTGCAGATCTATCTCCAATCCCCACCCCATCAGAGCATCTCTGCCTGGGTCCTGGGCCCAGCTTCTCTCATCCTGGGCCTTCATCAGCCCTCTCAACCCCTGCACTTGCTTTTGCTGAGCCTATTGGAAGGCCCTGGAGGAAGCAGTTGCCAACACATCTGCAGACCCAACCTGGGTGTGGAGGTGTATCCAGCAAGGTTTCCTGGAGGCGAGGGTACAGCCTGCACTACGTCTTAAATGAGGAGGACAAGGAGGGAGTAGATGCCCTATGCACAGAGAATGGGTGAATGGAGACAAGAGAGAGCCACCTTCAGAAAGGGGACAGGTGTCTCAATGGACATCCAGGGAGTCCACAGGAAAGGGAGACAGCCAGCCAGAGTTCAGGTGGAGAGCAATACTGTCACTGTCAACATCTGAGGGTCAGATAGAAGTGTTTGGGGTTCTCTTCAGGGGTAGTTGATGAATGATTTTGAGAAGGTCACCCAGGAGGCCTGAGAAGCCCAGGTGGAGGGGGTGGATGGTGGGGAAGAGGGGCAGGACATTCATCCCTCCTTCTTCCTGAAATTTATCAATATTTCTTTCCTTCTTTCCTTTCCTCCCATCCCCTCTCGCCCCTCCCCTCCCCTCTATCACACCAGGCTTACAGTGGCTTTGTTTTTTTTGAGACAGGATCTCACTATGTAGCTCTGGCTGGCCTGGAACTCTCTAAATAGACCAGGCTGGCCTCCAGCTCACAGAGGTCCACCTCCTCTGCCTCCAGAGTTTTAGGATTAAAGGCATCTATCACCATGCCTAGCTAGAGGACACTTTATAAAACATTTATATTGTGTGTATATTGGGAAGTGGGGTGTGCATGCCACAGGGTGCGTGTGGAAATCAGAGGACAACCTATGGAAGTTGGTTTTCTCCTTCTGTGTGTGTCCTGGGATTGAACTCAGGTTGTCAGGCTTGGCAGCAGGTGACTTAACCCACTGAGCCATCCCACCAGCCCTCATGGAGCATTATGTATCACGCACTACCCCAAATGTTGAGTTAGTCCTTGCTTCTGGGAAGCTTTTAGTCTGATGAGATCCTGGCTATGAGTTATACACTAAGGAAGCACTAGAGAAAGAGAAAGAGCTCAGGCGAAGGAGACTCTGCCTCTAAGTCTGGGCATGGTGCTGTTAAGACCTGAGTGGCAAGGGGAAGGGGGGGAAATGGGCCATCTGCAGGCAAGGGGAACCCGAAGAGGCAAAGGCACGGAGGTGGGGACATCTGCTGGTTGAGGTCTGGGAGGCTTAGGGAGCAGAGAGAGTGAGGAACAGAGGAAGGAGGGGAGACCTGGTGACAGTAGGCCATGGTGGGGTCTCTGGCTTTGACACTGAGTGAGATGAGCAGAGCAGAGCAGAGAGTGGTTCCTGGTGTCACATGTCCCATTTTGACTGCTGAATGGGGGTGGGGGAGGGGCAGGAGTAAGCAAGGGAGGGGTGGCAGGAGCCATCCAGGTGAGAGACAGCAGCTTGGGGCCCCCACAGGAAGGGCCACATTCTGAAGTGGTGGGGGCTTGTCCAGGGACATGGGTCTGGGTAGTCACACCACAGCAATGGCAAAGCCAGGACAACATCCTCTGTTTGCCTCTCCCTTCCTGTCTCTGTCACCAGCCAGGGAGGCTGGGAATTGTTCCTCTCCTGACCAGCATGTTCCCATTCCCAAACACCAAACCTGATGGTGGCTCCGCTTCTTAGTAATGAAGAAATTCAGAGGAAGGAGGCTCAGGAAGACAGCAATGGCTGTGAGGGCTGAGGGTCCAAGGAGCTGGGGACAGAGGATAGGGTGTCATGAGTCCCAGTGGCTTGGACATGTATGAGTCCTAAGGCAAGAGGATGTCAGACACAAGGGCAGTCAAAGTCTCAGAGGTCAGGACCTGTAGGGCTCTCCAGAGGAGATGCCTGCTGGAAACAGGTCTTTTGCACGTATGTATGTGTGTCTGTCTGTATCTGTGTATGTGTGTTGGGGGAGCACCTCACAGCAGGAATGTCACACTCAAGTCAGACTATGCAGTAGCCAGCTGGCAAGAGGGCATTCCTGTCCAGCCAGAATGGTTCAGAAGACAGGAATGGAAACCTAAGTTCAAATCCTGGCTCTGACCCTTGTGAGGCTGGCCCTGGGGAATCCATGACACCATAAAGCTATGCCCTCCTCAGGTTATTGAGTTGTCTTCATTGCCTATCATGGTTCTTGGTGTGTGTGTGTGTGTGTGTGTGTGTGTGTGTGTGTGTGTGTAGACTAGAAGCTGTCATCAGGTGTCTTCCTCAACAGTTCTCCAGCTTATTTTTTGAGACAGGGTCTTTCATTGAAACTTGGAGCTGGCCAGTTTAGCCAGGCTGGCTGGTCATGGAGCTCCAGGGATCCTTCTGTCCCCATCTCCCCAGAGCTGGGAATATGGGTTCATGCCACTGTGTCCAGCTATCTACATAGTTTCTGGGGCTCTGAACTCGGATCCTTATGCTTGAACAGTAAGCACTTTGATGACCCACCCCAATCCTGTTCTTTTTAAAGTTTTATTATTAGTGTGTGTGCGTGTGTGTATATGTGTGTGCATGAGTATGCATGTATGTGCATGAGCATATGTGATGTGGTATAGGAATAACTTTTAATGACTTTTACAATGTGGACATTGTCTGGACTAAAGACTTACCTAACCTTGCAACCAAAAAGTTACTGTTATCATATAAACAAGTTCACTGAGCCACGTGCTCTTCTTGTGACCTGAGCATATGACCTTAATCCCTCAGGATCCCTCTTTGCCCTCCACCCAAAATAGTGAATGGATGTAGATCTAAATGCTTTACATATCAAGGCACTGAAAGCAACATGGTTTCTCATTGCAAACAGTAAGAGAAATCTGTTGGCTGATGTGTGTGATATTCTAGGCCTAGGGATGAAGGGGCAAGATTCTCTGATTGGATAAGGGTGGGTCCTGACTTCTACTTCCCTATCATGCTGGAGATCCTAATAAAAGAATGAGTGAGGCCTTGCTGGGCAGCACAGTTCCCAAAGACACCTGGACGGGTGCTTGGCAGTTTGGGTCCATGCTTGGCTTTATGAATGCTAAGAGTCATCCTGTGTCTTTATTAAGACTTAACTGTAATGTGGCTTAGTAATGCCACATTGGGGTATCTCATGTAAGGAAGAGACTCTCCATTCCTGAGGAAAAAGGGAAATATAGGACATCCCAGTGATACACTGTTAGGTTGTATGACATTAAGTGCAAAGCTTCCCTGATATCTTGTACCAGAACACTAAATCATGGATCAGCACGTGAAGAAATTCCAAGAAAAAGGGAATTATTGGATGTACCCTCTAATGGAAATATCATTATAGGAGAGAACATACTTATTTTTCAGATTGTCTGCCTCCATTTACAGACACAAGCTAACTAATTGTGGGTCTAAGCTTTCAAGCATCTGGTCACCCCAAATATGGGAAAAACTTAAATTAGATAATATTAAAGGCAGATACTTTTGTTGGCTTGATTCTCCTTGACCATGAGTACTAACAGCCACATATTCATGATCTTATAAAATTTAAAGATGTTAGAGAGTGACCCTTCAAAATCAAGCGCTCTGACTTTTTCCACTTCCCATTCCCAATGCAAGATCTAGTAGATTCAATTTTACAGAGAAAAGTCTTTTTAAAAAACACATATTGGTAAATAGTCAAGTGCTATTTGAACTCACTGAGAAGCTGGCTCTGGGATTTGCCCTCCCACTTCAGACCAAAGTCTGAAAATGTCCTCCAAAACTCCTGAGACAGGCTGGACCCCTGACTTGTGGACCAAGAAGGGGACCATAAAATAGCTCTATCATAGAGGCATTACCCTACCCCCTGGAGAACAGTTAAGGGATAAAACATTCCCAACAGAATGTCCTATTATTTCTTTCATGATATAAAGATGTTTATAGTAAAAACAGCTTAAGGAATACTCTATTTTGCCACTAACAATGTACTTGAGTGAAAACCTTCCACTGAAGTTTCAGTCTCTCAGGCTACAGGGGAAGCGGAGGCACTCTTAAGCTTGCCATCCCTAAGACAGAGGTAGGACAGCTCCCTCCTTAGCCTTAGGATAATAGAGAATTTACTCCTAAGTTTAGATGTAATAGGAAAGTTTAAAAATCTCCACAAACTTATGGGAACCCCTCTAAAAATATTTTGGTTCAATCTTAAGTAATTCAGATTGTACTATGAAAAAGTTTTAATTGGGGCTGAAGAGGTGGCTTGGTGGTTAAGAGCACTGGCTGCTCTTGCAGAGGACCTGGGTTCAGTTCCCAGCACCCACAGGCGGCTAACAATCATCTGTAACTTCTCTTCCAGGGGGGATCCAACAGCCTCTTCTGGCCTCTGAGGGCACTATGTGAATGCATGCACAGACAAGCAAGCAAAACACTCATACATATTAAAAAAAAACAGATTTTAAAAAATTTTTAAATGTTTTGCTTCCTCAGATACCTTTGATTTAGATTGTTCTGGTCAAATCTTTTATGGTTTATTCTCAGTTACTCCAAGAAATCTCTCTTTGATTTACTTGGTGCAACTCACTCAAACATTGGTTTGTTATTAGAAACTTATCAGAAGTTGGTAGACATTGTGTAGTGACCTATCAATGAAGTTCTCACAACAAATGATAAATTTATTTGTTAATAAATGTTTCATGGTATTAAGATAATCAGTAAGAGAAAATTGTTAGAAGGATGTAAGAATGGAAATATTTTTAGTAAAGGGAATTTGTATATGAAGATTAAGATGGCTGGATGTTTCCAGAATGGAAAGGAAAGCTAAAAGGCCTTTGGTATGTTATGAAGGTTTAATTAAGCTATTTTAGATGCATAAAGGATGAGACTTAAAGATGATACATAAACTCTTGATATTTCTAGTCGATGTTCAATGGAACTTCTACTTAAATCAACAGAGTTATTGAGCTAATCTCACTATTACAAAGGTTGGCTTAAAAAATACAGTATGTCTGATCAAGGTTTATTTAAGAGCATTTAGTTTTTGCTAAATATTACACATTTAAATGTGCCAGGCTGATGTAACTGATGTTCCAGTGTTCAGTAACCATACCTGGAGCTCACTCTACTGCTGTAGTCCCTCAAACTACCATGATGTTGTTATTGATTTAAAAGATTGCATTTCAGCCTGCGTGGTGGCGCACGCCTTTAATCCCGGCACTCTGGAGCCAGAGGCAGGCAGATCTCTGTGCGTTCAAGGCCAGCCTGGTCTACATAGTGAGTTCCAGGCTGCGTGGGGCTACAGGGAGACCCTGCCTAGAAAAGATTAAAAAAAAAAGATTCCATTTTAATATGATTTTCCATTTCTATTATTGCTTTCAATGATGAGAAATTTGTCTAATTTTTAAAATGGAAAAATTTTCCTCAAAATTTGATCTATAGCCCCATCTTCTGTCAATAATGGGTTAAAAAGGCAATACACCTTCATTAGGAAAAATGTTTTTTTAGATTCTTTTTTTTTTTGAGTGTTTTGCCTGCATGTATATAAGTATACCCATGTTGTACAGAGCCCATAGAGCACACAGAGGTTGTCGGATCCCCTGAAACTGGAGTTAAGGATGGTTGTTAGCTACTGTGTGGGTACTGGGAATCAAATCCATGTCCTCTGAAAGAGCAGCCAGTTCTCTTAGCTGCTGAACCAACTCTACAATCCCTCAGACTTCTTTTTGTTATCAGTATTTACCTCTATTTTAAAGCCTCCTTCATAGATGAACTCATCCTGTTTTTATTTCAAAACATTTGACCTCACACAGAATTGCCTGGCATCCCCACAGAAAGAAATAGTCATGCCCCCTGCCTAGTTATGTTTTTTCAATGATCATAGGTACAAACTCAATAAATTACTCAGTCCTGTCCTCAACAAATTATTGAATCCTGTCCTGACTGCAAATTGTTGGGCCCCATCATCAGGAAAGAAGTCAAACCGGCAGGTGTTCATCCTAAGGAATTCTGGCAAATGAAAGTAACTCACATAAATTCCTTTGGCCATTTAAAATTCACTCATGCATGTGTCGATACTTTTAAGGCTTTATTTTTGTTATTGCTTGAACATATGAATCTGCTCAAGCTATTTGAAAAAATTTATTAACTGCTTTCCCTGTAACAAGATCTCCTCCCAGAAAAAATCAAAACAAACAGTTGTCCTGCTTATATATCAAAAACTTTTATCTCTTTGTCAACTTTGGGAAGTCCATGTCTCTCATGACATTCTCTATATTACCCCAAGTACAAACCACAATTAAACTAACTCATTTATTATTTAAAAAGGTATACATAAACAAAAAAGGAGAAATGAAAGGCTGCTCAGGAACAAATGGTATTTAATTTTTTTTTCTTTTTTGGTCTTTTTGAGACAGGGTCTCCCTGTAGCACCAGCTGGCCTAGAACTCCCTATGTAGAACAGGCTAGGCTTGAACTCATAGAGAGCCTCCTGCCTCTGCCTCACAAGTGCTGGGATTTATGCTTTACATTTTTAAAACTGTTCCTCTCAATTTGACCCCCTAGCATCTACTAAAAAGCATCTTAAAAAGCAGGAAGTTTTACTAAACTTCTTGGTTTTATATAAACTTGTTTAAGGGCCAACTAATGTCTAGATTTGGTTCTCTCATTAATTGGATCTGAGACTCCACACCGTGCTTCTCTCACAGGCCTCCCTGGCTCACAGCGGGGCTGGAAAAGCCATACTAGGTGACAGTCACCTTGCAACAGAGAGACTCTCTCCTGAATTTCAGCTGCATGAACAGCTGTCGTGTTCATGAGCCTTCTTGTCACAGTGCTGCCCTGCCGCCGCCTCCTTTTCCAGAGAATTAATGATGATGCCATGTTGACCTATGCTGCTCTACGTTGCTCCTCAGTACACTGCACCCTATCCAGCCCACTGCTAGTGACCAGCCTGATGGACATGCTTCCTTGATATAACAAACAAGGGAGCCATGACAAACGAGTCTTCATTTATAAAGCAAAGAAGGGGAACTGTAGGAATGACTTTCATAATATGGACATAGTCTAGACTTAACACTTACCTCACCTTGCAACCAAAAAGTTACTGTTTATAATGCAAACAGGCTCACTGAACCATGTGCTTCCCTTGTGATTTGAGTATATGATTTTAATCCCCTCAGAACCCCTCCTTGCCCTCCACCCAAGATAATGAATGAATGTAGGTATGTTATGCATGCTTTACATATCAAAGCACTGAAAGCAGCAAGCTCTTATTACAAACAATGAGAGAAATCTGTTTGTAGCTCTGTGCGTGCATGTGTGCGTGCGTGCATGCGTGTGTGCGTGTGTGTGAGATATTCCAGGCCTAGGGAACAAAGGGCAAGATTATCTCCCTGATAAGATAAAGCTGCCTGAGGCTGACTTCTACTTCCCCATTCCATGCTGGAGATATTGTTTCAATAAAATACGAGCGAAACTTAGTTTGGGAGCGCAGTTCTGAGAGACAGCTGAAGGAGCGGCTGCTGGACAGTTTGGGTCCACTCTTGGCCTGATGAGTGCTAAGAGTTAGGCTGTTTCTTTACTAAGCATCACTGTATTGTATCTTAGAAACACCACAACATGGGAGGCACGCACAAGTGCTGTGATGTGCATGTGAGGGTCAGAGGACAACTTTGTGTTTCTGTTTTCTTCTTCTACCTTTATGTGGGTTCCAAGGATAAAATTCAAGCTGTAGCATCAGACAGCAAGCACCTTTGCCCCCTGAGTCACCTTGCCGGCCCTTTGTGTATGTTTTCTGTTGAGACAAAATCTCATGCAGTCCAGGCTGGCCTCAAATTCACTATGTAGCAGAGGCTGGCCTTAAACTCCTGATTCTTTGCCTCCACCTCCCAAATGCTGAGATTACAGGTGCCTCCTACCACACCCATATTCAGGGATCATTATTAACCTAGCCTCACTTGCATCTCTTCGGGAGGGGAAGGGGTGTCACCAGATTAGCAAAAAGCCATACAAATTTAAGTTTCTGATAGTGTTTAGTATAAGAATGCCCATGCAGTACTGGAGACATAACTGTACTAAGCAATTATTTGGTTTCTCTGAAATTAATGTTTAGTTGGACACCTGTTTTGGCTCCCCCGGCCCCGTTTGTAACTTTGAGACAGTTATGTCCGCCACCCCCACTTCTGCCCTTCCCTGCCCTGCTTTGGTCTTCTGTCAACCTATGAGAAGTGACAGCAGGGAGAGAATATTTTTTTTTTTCTGTTTTCTTGATGGTTTGATTTTCTTTTTTTTTTTTTTTTTTTTGGTTTTTTAAACACAGGGTCTCCCTGTAGTCCTGGCCTGGAACTCACCATGCAGAACAGGCTGGCCTTGAACTCACAGAGATCCACCTGCCTCTTCCTTTTGAGTACTGGGATTAAAGTCGTGTCCCCCCATGCCTGGCCAGAATAAATGATTCTTAAAATTTTTAAGTTACTGTGATTTTTCTGAGATTTCTTCCACCCCAACTCCAGTCTGCGGGCCTTGGTTTCTCCTCCTAGCCCATAGGGAACTCTTAATGTCAGGACTTGTTCAGGCCAGTTGGTTTCATTCATGTGACAGTTGCACCACCTAGTGGCACAATGGAGAACCGTCCTGCAGGCAATCAGCCTGGAAAAACCATCAAAGAAAAACCCACAAAGACAGGAAGGTAGATCATTTAACCAAGAAATCTCAGGGACCACTTATCCTATGTCAGACCAGGATGGCATGGTGACCTTCTGGTATCAGAGACTGTGCCAAGAGGCAGAGAAGCGTGCAGGGTATGTCACCTGCAGGTCCTGAGGCCTCCCCTCTCTATCAACCTCGGTTTGCTCAATGCTTGAATTTTTTTTATTTGTTTTTATTGAATTTTTATGTATTTTATATGGAATATCTCACACAATCTTAATCATCTTTTTACCCCGTCCCCACTGTCACCCTCCCTTAGTCGCTCCCCAGACTGGCACCCATATTCTCTGTCATCCATGTAAGGCTCACTTTGTCAAGTCAGTGTCCCCAGACGTTCTCCCAGTGCAAGTTTATCCTCTGAGGTCTAGTCAGCCTATCTGGAGTCCCTTGTTTTAGGAAGCTTAGTTCTTCCTCACCCAGCAGTAATCAGCTGCCAATTTTTTCAGCTAAGATTGGGGTCTGCTGTCCATTTCCCCAGTTCTATGCTGGGGAGTCTCTCTGCCTGAGTTTGCATGGGACTTGTGTATGCTGACACCATTGCCACAGAATTCTTAAAAGCATCCTTTCCTCTTTCCTCCCTGAACCCTGGATCCTGTGCAGAAACAATGGAGGATCACGCAGTGCAAGAAGTTTTAGAGTATCTGCTTTTGGTTCCTGATTGCTGGGCTACTGGTACACCTTCCCAGAAGCTGTGGGCTACACATAGAAGACAGTCTATCTGCTTTTTAGGTTAACTGGTGCCATGGGCACTTAATGCTCTTTGCACACTTGGCAGCAATTCCTGTCCCTGACACTGTGTTTCCTTTTTATTGGTGAGGATGCTTCAGTGTCACTTACAGTTAAAACAGTTGTCTCATGGTGAGCCCTGCCAAACCAACTGTGCTGAATAGCTTTAGTGTCGACTTGACACACCTGGGTTGAGGGCACCTCAGCTGGGAAACTGCCTCCATTGAACTGGCCCATGCCCACATCTGTGGGGCATCTTCTTGATTGTTGAGTGATGTGGGAGGGCCCAGCCCACTATGGGTGGTGCCACCCCTGGGCACGTGGGCCTGTGTTGTTTAAGAAAGCAGGCTGATGAGCTGGAGAGATGGCTCCATGGTTAAGAACACTCATTGCTCTTGCAGAGGACCCGGGTTCGATTCCCAGCACCCACATGGTGGCTACGAACCATCCTTAACTCCAGTTCCAGGGGAATCTGAAGCCCTCTTCTGACCTCCGTGGCATTGCATGACACAGGTGCACTCACATACATGCAGGAAATGCACTCATACACATAAATGTAATAAAATATTAAAAAAAGGAGGGAAGCAGGCTGAGCAGGGGCCCAGGGAGCAAGCCAGTAAGCAGTGTTCCTCCATGGCCTGTGCTCCAGCTCCTGCCTCCAGGTTCCTGCCCTGAGTTCCTACCTTGGGCTCCCTGATGAACTGTGATCTGGGAGATGTAAGCCAAAAAACCCCTTTCCTCCCCAAGTTAATAGTGGTCAGAGTGTTTTGTCATAGCAATGAAGAAACAAACTAGGACAGCAACCCACCCCAGAAGTGGGAATGGCAGTGCCCACACCAGAATGGCGTGGAGGAGCAAGCCTGCAGTCCCTCCCCACACCAAGAGCTCGAGGCAGGAGGATTAGAAGTTCAAGACCAGTCTCACTTAATGAGTCTGAGGCAGCCTTGTCTCAAAACACCCAAACCCCAAACCAAACCAAAGCAGATGATGAGCCCATCAACAGGAGTAGCAGCAGGTCACAAATAGGGAAACTGCATCCCCGAGAGGGCATCTGACTGAGGGCTAGCAAAGGCCACACTAAGACTCTTACATACATCAGCTTACAGTGTACAGGTGGAGACTGGGATGGAGGGAAAGAGGAGGAAGAACAAGAGGAGGAAGAAGAGAGGAGGAGGAACAGGAAGAGGAACAGGAAGAAGAAAAGCCAGAGGAAGAGGAAGAAAGAAGGACAGGAAGAAGAGAAGGAGGAACAGGAAGAAGCAGCAGAAGACAGGAGAGAGACTAGGAAGAGAAGCAAGAAGAGGACTGCGCTCAAACCCTCCTCCCCTGCCAGGCACCTGCCACAGGTAGACGAAGCAGATGAAGATCCAGAGGAAGAGCATCCACAGCGCATTGAGGTAGAGCAGGCTCTCCACCACCCGCTGCACGTCCACAGACACCAGATTGACCACGTCCCCTGCTGCACTGGTCTTTCTGGAGCCACTCGACAGAGCCAGGACCTGGGCAGATGTAAGCAAGGGAGGTGTGAGGAGGGAGAGATGCAAGGGGACACTGCAGGTAGCCCAGGCTGGCTCCTCACCCCAGCCTGTATATTCTCCCAAGTCAACCTCCCAGGGTGGGCATGAGGATCCAGGGGGAGAAGGAAACAGATTTGAAGTCTCCACAGCACAGGATCAGCCATTGTTAATGAAAATAAAATGCAAGACCTACGGTGATCCTGGGCTTGGTTGCCCTGTGCTAGGGATGTCCCAACCTGTGCTGAGAGAGCCTCCTCCTTCCCCATGCCAAGGGGGACAGTACTGTGCTACTCTCTCCCAGACACTCCCATCACTCCCAATAAATGAGGACTGAGGCACATCTCCCCTTGGGGATTGTTAAAGAGTGAAAAGTGATCCTAGAATCAGTAAGACACAAGTACTAACCCCAATGAAAGCAAGGCCCAGAGAAGTGGAAAAACTTGCCCAGGGTCAGAGGTCTTGTGCCTTGTAGACCTGACTGGAATCCAGGACCCCGTTGGGCATGGCACTGGCTAGACAGGGTGTTGGACTCTCTCCTGCTGTTATTTTGAATCTCTCTGGCACCAACTCTGGTAGCTTTCAACCTGTCTGACCCCAGGGTCACAGTGGAACCAGTCAGCATGTTGAATGCTGGCTCTTCCTGCCTCCTCTGCTGTGGTTGAGTAAGTGTGACCCAGCAAATCTTTGTTTGTTTGTTTGTTTTGATTGTTTTGTTTTGAAATAAGGTCTCCTTGTAACCCCAGCTGGCCTGAAACTATGAAGACCAGGTTGGCCTCGATCTCTAGAGATCCATCTGTCTTTACCTCTGCTGGGATTAAAGGTGTGTGCCACCATGCTGGGATGAACTCAGCAAATCTTTAAAAAGAGCTCACTAGGCTCCACCCATCATGACCCCGCCCACTGAGGCCACACTCCCAAGTAGCTACCCTTGCCTGTCTGCAGAGAACTCCAGTGACAGGCTTGCTGGTGCAGTAAGCTCAAGGTGTTTACAGTTCTTTTAAGTAACAGTGATGCCAAGTGTCAGGAAGGGGCTGTCCTGAGGGTCAGAGTGGGTGGCAGGGCAGTAGATCGCCTCTGGGGATCAAAGGTGGCCTCCCTGTGGTGGGCAGAGGGTAGACATCTTCCTCTTGGGCTCAAGGAAACACCCGAACTCATAGCATCAGAGGCCACCCCGGTGCCCTGCTGCACAGTGTACCATCCCCAGCTGCCTCTAGTAATAGTTAAGTCTCCCTTGACTCCTCAGCTCCCATGAAGTCTCAGGCTTGAGAATGAGATTCACAAAGGATGTAATGTCCTGGCAGGGATGAAGACATTCTACTGAGACACTTGCGTCCTCTTTGGACTATCAGACTACGGAGACAATGGTCCCTGAAACTGGAATTTCCCCAGGAATCTCATGCTGGGAGAAGGAAAGGGCTGGAGCCCGAGGTCAGCCAAAGAGAGAGCTTATCTTTGGAAAACAAGTTTCACATAGTCCTGACAACTTGTAGGACAGATTGGAGCCGAGACATGGTGTGTCAGTGAGGGGTGGAACAACATCTTGCCCAGGACTACCTAGCTATGCATACCGCCACCCTCCATTTAGACCTAAACCTCACGGCAGAATCCTGAAGATGGACTTGGGGTGGGTGTCCCTGGATCTCTGTTCCTCTTCCCAATGTGTCCATAAATCTCTGCTTCAGACTGTTACTTATCTGTTTAATTGGCCTGTGGAGGAGGGTTGTGAGCTTAGCTTGCTTGGGCTCCAGGGTTGGACCCTGATGACTCCATAACACTTTGGTGTCCCTGGCTAAGATGCTTCAAATCCCAGGAGTTAGTGTCTTTGCAGTAGACCAGACGGCCATCACCCAGGGTCCCCCATGGGGACAGAAGCCACTGCACAGAGAAGCCCCAATCTTGGGCCACCCGCTAGTATGTGGGGGGGGGGCACTGTTCAGACGGAGCCTGCATACAGCCCAGAGGCATGGAACCGTGGCTCCAGAGCCATCTATACCTGAGCAGCGTGGCCTTGCTACCCAGCTGACCCCATGACAAGGCCTGAATCCTGTAAGCCAGAGAGCCTCTTACCCTCCTGGGGGACAGTCCTTAGAGAAGGAGGATGAATGGAACGCAACTACCGACCCACCTTCCAGTCATGAAACTGAGGCACAGAATGGAGAAGTTGAACAATTTTGTCAGAGTCAGAAGGCTTGGGAATGGCTAAGCTAGGACTGGAATTCAGGGTCACTAAGGTATGACATGGACCAGACAGAGTGTGGGATCAGCCTGGCAGCAGTAAGTGCAAAGGACCTGGGGTGGGAGGGTACCTGATGTGTTTGAGGAAAAAAGGAAGGATAAGAAGAAAAGATAGTGTTGGAGATTGCAGGATGGATCACACAAAACACTACAGAAATAACCAAGGAGGTGAGAGTGCATGAGATTGTTGAGTGGGGACTGTGTCCTGAGCCATTGTTAGAACAACAAACCTGGGCTCACCTTTCTGTACACCAGGCCGGTGATGGCCGTTCGCAACCTCATCTGTAGGACCTTGATCCTGTACATGTGCTGTTGCTCAAACAGTGTCTGCAGGCAGGCCGACAGGAACATCAGAACGGCCAGCAGCCAGCCTGTCCATGCTGGGAGCTCAGGGTCATCCATGAACTCCAGAAATAGACTGGGGTGCGGAAGGACAGACAAGCCAGTGAGGCAAGGCACTCCTGTGCCACCATGGCCCAGACCAAGTAGGGTGCAGAGTCAGTTGGGGTGGTGACTGACTGTCTGCACAGTCACACTGTTTCCCTGCTGACCACACTCCTTTTCATTGTGACTGTCTCTCTTTTGAGATCTCACAGAGCCCAGGCTGACCTGGAACTCACTATATAGCCGAGGATGACACAGAATACCTAATCCTCCTGCCTTCACTTCTCGGGATTGAACCCAAGACTTGGTGCCTGCCAGACAAGCACCCCACCAGCTGAGTTACATCTGAGGCCCTGGCTTGGTTTTTGATGGAGACAGGATGTCATTATGCAGCCCAGGCTGACCCAAACTTGTGATCCTCCTGCCTCAGCCCCTTGAGTGCTCAGATTAAGGTATGTATCAAACATGATGGCTTTACTTTGTATTTTGAGACAGGGTCTCAATAAGTTGCCCAGGCTGGCCTGGAACTCACTTTGGAGTGCAGGCTGGCCCTCGAACTTGGGATCCTTCAGTCTTAGCCTCCCAAGTAGCTAGGATGACAGGCCTCTGTCACCAGACCTGGTGCCTCACTCCACCTCTTGAGTCTGAGCTAGCCACTGGCTTTGGCCATCTAGACATGGGAGTGTGTGGGAGGAGGACTGTGCTAGCATCAGGCTTTGCCTTGAGAGAAAATGTGGCTTCTTTGTCCTGTCTCCAGGAGCCCTGCCCAGTGGCATGTGGGAAAGCCTACATTAACCTCTTAGAGGATAGAAACCACAGGTAGGAGAGACAGCTGGTCCCTGGGAGACCAGCTCGGACAAACCAGTCTCTGGCCTCCCAGCTGCTGGCCACAGGCACACGAATGAGCTCGCCCGGTGGATTCCACCCCAAACTGCCCATCTACATTCTGACCCCTAAGTAAGTGCCTGTGACTTTAATCCACTCACTGTGGGGAGAATCTCTTAGCAGCTAATGCTAACCGATACAGTCAGGTGACATGTTCAGTCCTTTGCTGGGGGTCAGTCACCTCTCCACCTCCTCCCTCCCTCTACAGCCTCAGCCTCCCACACTCTGGGGTCCTGAGTACTGGATATACATACAGAAGTGGAAAGAGCTCAAGTCCCTGACCCTAGAAAGATGACCTTAAGGTGCCCTGGACTGAGCCAGGACCTACCTGAGGAGTTTGGGGACAGCAAACCTGAAGACATCACTGATGACGAGGCTGAGGGTCCCCAGCAGGAAGGTGGACTGGAATACCCTCCAGATAGCCCTGAGTAGTGGGCCCCGCTGGCTCCCCACTGGCTGCAGGAAAGCCTCAGTCTCAGGGGGATCCACATCGTTGTGTCCTTTGTCTTTAAATACCTTGGCGTGCCTGGTGGAGAAGGGGCATGGTCACAGGGCCTGCATTGTCCTCAAGGGCCACAGCTTATTTATTTAAAGACCTCGTCACTCTGTACTCCTGGCTGGCCTTGAACTCAGGGCACTGATAGGAGCCTGGGTATTGCATGATCCCTGATAGGGGCCCTGGGTACTGCACAGGCACTGCTAGGGGCCCTGCTACCATGATGTCTCCTTCTGGGGTATTTAAGGGTGTCTTCCCTGTCTCCCATTTAGAGTCTCTACTTGGGTGACCCAAAGCACTCTGGGAAGAAGTGCACCTTGAGCCTGCTCAGTGATCAGCTGATGCTTGTTAGAGCAGGAGGCAGTGGGGGGGCCTGTGCTGGGAAGCTGAAGCAGGAAGAGGGACTAGAGGCCAACTGCTGTACATGCTTTGCCAGGCTCCTGCTGACTCTCCAGCTCACCCTCACCCTTAGCTCCAACTGATCCTCACCCTGGGTCTAGCTCACCCTCAACTCACCCTGGGGCCCTGCAGTTCCTCCTCCACGCCCTTTCCAGCTGAGAAACGAGCTCTTCAGAAGTGTTTTCTCTCCCAAGCAACCAGAGGTCTTTTGGTGCCAACAGCTGCCTGTACCCCCTCCAGAGGAGCCTGTAAGAGAGGGGTCACCACAGCAGGCTCTTCCTGCCACCGCCCACCACAGGCTGCTCTGTGACTCCAAGGGAGCCGCCTCTGCTTGGTGCATGTTGGTGTGAGCCTTGGCCCAGTATTCTGGTGGGTTATTGGCCTATTTGACAGATGGAAGAAAGGAGAAGATGGCTCAAGTGAACACACTAAGTGACAGCTGACACACTAGGGAAACAGCCCCCGTTGGGTCTGATGTCCAGGGTTCAAAAGTTGCTTTACAGGGGCCGGGGAGATGGCTCAGCAGTTAAGAGCACTGACTGCTCTTCCAGAAGACCCAGGTTCAGTTCCCAATGCCCACACAGCAGCTAGCAATCATCAATAACTCCAGTTCCAAGGGATCCGATGCCCTCTTCTGACCTTTGTGGGCACTGCATGCACTTACACACATGCAGGTAAAATAACACATAAAATAAAAACAATAAATAAAATAATTTTTTTCAAAAGAAAATTGCTTTATAGATCTTTCGTTTTTTCAGCCACAGGCAGAAGATTTGGTTAAGTGTCTCAGTCTTGCCAAGTGCTCTTCTCAAACAGCAAACTTGGGCAAGCAAGAGGGCTGGTCTACAAATGGTTAATTGCTTGGGGGTCCTGGAGACTCTTTTTGGACCTCTTCTACAAGTCAAGTGATTTGACATTGGTAAAGTCAGGATGATGCTCCATTACCACCTAGAACAGGAAATACTGCTGATCATGTTTGGGAAGCCAGAGGCAAGACCACCCAGGAGAGCTGTTTGGGAAACGTCTATGCTCTGTCTGTAGCCTTCCCATGCAGCCATGGCTCTGTGTTCTCTATATGCTTACAGCCACAAGTGTCCTGTCCTATGCTAAGTGCCCCCCCATTACCTCATTATTCCCACAACCCCCAAGACCAACATCATCTCATCTCATAGATGTAAGGCTGAAGCACAGAGAAGTTAAGTGGCTTCCTCAAGGTCACACAGTCAGGGAGTAGCTACACCAGGATTTAAATGGTTCTCCTGCCATCAGGCTGGGCCCTGGGGGACGGGCACTAGAAAAATAGCTGATTTCTCTTCCAGCCTGGCATCTTCAGGGGCAGCAGATAGAGAACTTTTTTGGTTTGGTTTGGTTTGGTTTTTTTTGGTCTTTTTGAGACAGCGTTTCCCTGTAGGCCCAGCTGTCCTGGAGCTCACTATGTAGACCAGGCTCGCCTTGAACTCACAGAGATCTGCCTGCCTCTGCCTCCCAAGTGCTGGGATTAAAGGCGTGCACCACCACACCAGGCTGAGAACTGGTCTTTTTATCTCATGACTGGTACTTAGCATGCAGTAGGTGCTTCCTAAATACTGGAGGAGTGATGGAAGCTGAGTGATAGATAGATTCAATTTCATTCACCAGCTGTGCGCAAACACTGGGCACATTCTATTTAAAGAAGGTAGAGTTGTCCTCATTTTACAGAGGACAAAACTGAGGCTTTGATGTTGGTAACATCTGGCAGTGCCAGAATTCAAGGTCATACCTTACTCCAGTGAGTAAACTGGAATGGATTGGAGGGGGTACACTGAAGGGAAGCTCCGAGACCAGGTGGGGAAGGCCTGGAGGAAACTTTGTGGATGGGGGACAAGCCTTGCTACAAGCAAGGGAGAGCAGCAATGTGGATCAGGGGCACCACCCCAGCCCTGCACCATACTCACCCCGAAGCCCACCAGAACATGACCCTGGAAGGAAAGGAGGACTCAGCCTCTGGACATAGGTTCTGGAAAAGACAAAAGGCCCAAGGAGAGTGAATGTGACACCACCAGCCTCCCAGCACCCAGGAAGTTAAGGCAGGAGGCCAGAGTTCAAGTCTACCCTGCGCTACCTAGCAAGATCCTGTCTCAAAAAAATAAAAAGGACAGTAAAGGGGCTGGCCTTGGTCACATAGCCCACAAAGGTCAGGAGGACAGGGTGAACTGACTGTGACCTTAATACCAAAAGTGTCAGGAAGTACCATGTTCCTTGCCAGAGAGAGCAGTCAAGGCAAAAAGGGCTAGAGGGCTAACAGAATTCACAAGTCAGACCAAGAGGTGTTCAGAAGAATAGCTATTCTATTACTGAGATCAAGATGTTCTCAAAGCAGCTTGATATGGTGGCTCACTCCTGAAACCCAAGCTCCTAGAGGTAGGAGGATTGCTGTGAGTGTTCAAGGATAGCCTGGGCAACATAGTTCAAGGATAGCCTGGCTACCCTGGGCTTCATTGTGAGAGCCTGTCTCAAAAAACCTTTTTTAAAATCTCAAAATAAGGACTATGTGTTACAGTCTTCATCTGAAATGTCCATCAGAGCATGAGATTATGGGTCCTGGTGACAGAGGGGGGCTGTGGGGGTGCTTTGAGGGCTGTAGCCCATCCCCGCTTCCAGTCTCCTCTCTGCTTTCTACTCTAGTGTGAGGATTTACGCTATACATTCCTGATACCCCAACTGAGCTGCTTTCACTGCCATGATGGACAGAAACCCTCTATAACCGTGAGCCAAAATAAACCCTTCCTCCCTTTAGCTGATCTGTCAGGTGGTAAATAATGCATCATGTGTATGAGAGACAACACTGACCCTCAGCAAATGTGAGAGGGACAAACGGCCTGTGACTAGGCAACCTCCCTGCCTTCCCAGTGCTGAGATTACAGGTAGTGCCACCACATCCTGCTAAGTGAACAACAGCAAAACAAAGCTTGTGTTCTAGCCTGAGTCACAAGGGGATGCTGACAGGAGAAGGGCAGAGATAAAGTGGGCTTTGAGTGCAGGACATGGTGACAGGCTTACCAGTGGCTGGGAGTCTTCAGAGAAGAAGGGGGGCCGATCTACCAGGCAGGACAGTGCCAACTCTGCCAACACCAGGGACAAACACAAGTAGGTGGCCACGTGCTGGAGGGGCTCGTGTTGGAAGCTCTGCAGGGGATGGAAAGGCCCCACTGAGCCCGTGTGGCACTCAGACAGTGTAGAGAACTCCAGAGGCTGAGCTGAGGCCCGAGGGGGGAGAAGGGGTAAGATGATGATGACAATGAGGATGATGAGGACAACAACAACTGGAGCTGTCTCCAGAGAGAAGCCTGACCTTTCTGATCATTCTGATTTACAAAAATGACTTCTATATGCCAGCCGTGTGTGAGTCCTGAATCAGAGAAGATTGGTCACCGCCATGGGACACTGGGCTCTTTCTCCTTCCCAAGCACCCACCTTCCATTCTGGCTACAGACCTCTGATTGACGTAGAAGGGAGCTGCTTATATTGAGCATCTGCTCTGCCCTGAGCACATGCTCATCCTCTCCACACTCTCTCCACACCCTCTGGCCTGACACAGCTGGTTTATGCTGTTGTTGTTATTTATGTATATGTGTGCAGACCTGCAAGAGTTTACAGGCACTACATGTGCACAGAAGCACATGGAGGCCAGAAGAGGGCTTGAGATCTCCTGGAACTGGAGTTACAGGTCGTTGTCAGCTGCTATGTGGGTGCTGGGAACTGAACCTGGACAAGCCTGTGAGCTCCATTTACATATCACACGGGCAAAGAAAAGCACATGCACGTGCCCACATACATACATATACACACATCACACACACACACATTACATACATACAGATCTACACATTGGTCAGCCAGTGCTCTTAACCTCTGAGTCATCTCTCCAGCCCCTGGTTTTTGTTTTTGAAATTGGAACTCACACTGTAGGTTTGGCTGGCCTTGAACTCATGACCCTCTTGTGTGCTGGAATTTCAGGTATGTATACCATATCCAGCTAGAGTTCCAGGGTTGCTGTGTATGTTGCAGATAGTAGTGAGCTGTAGCCCGACTCCACCATGGCCACCTCCCCCATACTGCCATTTAACACTGGAGAGAGAGGAGGGAGTAGGGAAAGGGGAGGGAGGGAGGGGTAGTGG
>NW_008335297.1:80948-111703 GCF_000622305.1 Nannospalax galili | reverse complement strand
GGAAGGGAAGGAGGGGAAGTGGGGAGGGAGGGGAAGGAGGGAAGGGAAGGAGGGGAAGTGGGGAGGGAGGGGAAGTGGGGAGGGAAGGGAAGGAGGAAGGGTGAAAATGAAGGGTCATGGCAGGCTTCCTACCCATCAGACATGCAGTGACAGGTGTTAGAAATAAATGCAGATGTGTGGGAACATGGAGAGGAGTGACTGTGGGAGATGAGGGAAATGCCATATAGGGAAGGACAAATGTGTGGTGTGCCCAGTGCATGAGCGTGTATGATGAGTGATGTGTGTGTGTTGGGCATGCGTGTTGTACATATGCAGATGTATGTGTCTGTGTTGTACGATGTATGTGTGGATATGTGTGCACGATGTATATGTGCATGTGTGCATATGTATGTGAGTGTGTGTGGATGTGGGTGATATGTGTGTGTCTTGGGCATGTGTGTGCATATTCAGATTTATGATTTATGGGTAGATACAGGTGTATGATGTGTATGTGAATGTTTGTATGTGTGTGTGCATGTATGTGTATGTGAGTGGATGTGTGTTGATGATGTCTGTGTGTTTTGGGCATGTGTATGTATGCAGATATACGTGTTTGCATTATTTGATATATGTGTGGATAGGTGTGCATGATGTGCATGTGTGTATGTGAATGTGTGTATGTCTGTACATGTGTGTATGTGATATGTGCATGTGTGCACATACATGTGCTTTTCTGTGCCTGTGTGATGCATGAATGGAGCTCACAGGCATGCCCAGCTTGAGAGGAACAATCGAAGAGGGTGTGTGAGATGGTGGGAATGTGTGTTGATGAAAATGAACATGCGATAATGTGGATAGAAGTCATGTGACATGAGCAGCTGTGTGTGTGCTGGGAGCTGAACCTGGATAAATCTGTGAGCTCCATTCATACGTCACATGGACACAGGAGTGTGGGGTGTCTCAGTCATGGAATCTAGAGAAGCAGAGGGGTGGTCACTGGACAGGAAGAACAGGACCTGGTGCTCTGTCACAGCAGGGTGCCAATCCTGGACAATACTGTAGGACCTATAATCCCAGCCCTCAGGAGGTGAAGGCAGGAGGATCCGAAGTTCAAGGTCATCCTCTGCTACATAGAAAGTTTAAGGATAGCCTAGGCTACATGAGACCCTGTCTCAAAAAATAATAATAGCGTATTAACTATTTCGAAAGAGCTGGAAGAGAGAATTTGCGTTTTTGTTGTTTTGTTTTGTTTTGTCTTTTTTTGAGACAGGATCTCCCTGTAGCCCCAGCTGTCCTGGAACTCACTAGGTAGACCAGGCTGGCCTTGAACTCACAGAGATTTGCCAGCATCTCTCTGCCAAGCACTGGGATTAAAGGTGTGCGCCACCATGCTCAGTGGAAGAGAGGATTTTGAATTTTCTTATCACATGGAAATGATGGAGAGGCTGAACACCCTGTTTTGATTGCTATTCTATGTACACATGCATCAAAATATCACACCTCGGGAGCTGGGGAGACAGCTGGACAGGTAAGAGCTCTCGCATGAGTGTGCAAGTTTAAATTCCCTGAACCCACAAAACCTGGGTGTGGTCACAAGCCTGTAACCTAGGTGGTGTAGGCGGCAGAGGCAGAGGATTATCTGGGCTGGCTGGCGGCACTGGGGCCCACTGGCTGCCGGCCTAGCTCCAGGTTCAGTGAGACTGACTCAAGGGAATAAGGTGAAGAGTGATAGAACAGGACACCTGACATCCTCCTCTGGCCTCTGCACACAGAGGCACGCATACCCATAATCACATAACTGCTCCCCCCAGCACACTCCACCTGTAAATAGGTACAATAATTATGTGTCAATTCAAAACAAAATAAAATAGATGAGATAGAAAGAATTTATGGGGGAGCCAGAGGGACAGGAAGAATGGGAATCGAGGTCTGACACCACCATGCAGATTTCCTCAGGTGCCCTGGGTCCCCACTCACTCCTGCTGAGGTCTGCTGGATGACACTGATCACTGGCAAGAGGCAGCAGAGCAACCAGTACCCAAACAACACCCCGGATGCCCGGATTCCCTTCTTCCTCTCCAGGT
The DNA here is from genome assembly GCF_000622305.1 of Nannospalax galili. NCBI lineage: Eukaryota > Metazoa > Chordata > Mammalia > Rodentia > Spalacidae > Nannospalax > Nannospalax galili. Next base: position 109,640 of record NW_008335297.1, on the reverse strand, counting down.
GAACCAGGAACATGGCAAAGCTCTGGACAAGAAAGGACAAGAAAAGTCAAAGGGCCCCTTAGGCTGGGGTGGGGTAGAAGTTGGGAATGGGAGGGGAGGCCCCACCTTCCCCGTATTCCCAGACAGGAAAGCAGCAGTGGAGCCCAGGCTCTGGCCCAGGCAGTGATTACCATGGTAGTGAGCCACACGATGGGGTGGATCAGGAGTTCTGGGGCCTGAGGCCTTCCCTGATGGATTCTCCACAGCGGCATGACCACATTGAAGGTACACACAAGTATGAGGGCAAAACCAAGCACCTGGAGAAACAGACTCATGTAAGGCTGCGAGAGGGGTCAGACTGGAAGGGACCCCGTTTGCAATGAGCAGTGGTTCCCCAGTGTCCCTGATGGGGGCTCTGTAATGAGCCAGTTACATCATCAATATATCATCCATGTACAAGAAGCACTGTAATCAATCCTGACCTGTAGCTGTCACATCAACAACACTCAGTAATAATTTGGCTGATCCAGTGTTTCCAAGCCACAGAAGGAGCTGGAATGGTGTGTGCAGAAGGTGACTAAGGATCTAAAGACATGGTGTGGAGTGAAGGTGCTCTGTGGGTGCCAACTAGGATGGATGGTGCTGCTGAGACATTTCTGACCCAAGGCCATCACTGCCTTGGTGCCAGGCGGTTGCTGGACAGCCCCAACAGAACCCCATCCATTAAAGAACCCCCTGGACAGTCTTTCTCTGTCGCCTCGCCTGCTGCTGGCGGACCAGTATATCTAATAAACTCTCTACCTCTGCCTTTCTCCGTCCTGGTGAATTCTTTCACCACTTGTGTCAGTGGTGGTGTGCCACCACCCCCTGGCATGGAGGGTAGTTTGGTGGTCTGCATGGGATCCTCTCTCCTCTCCTGTCTTGACTTCTCTTCTCTCATGCTTTTGGTCAGCTGATCCACCCATGGGCAACTGAAAGTCTCTGGGCAGTTCCCCAGTGAACCCCTGAAGGCCTGTAGGCTGTGACTTCAGATCACTGTCACCTCCCGATGTACAAGCTAAGGAGTTCCTTGTTGAAATCATTACTTCCTGTTTGCAACTGATGGACCCCCTAGCCAAGGTGGAATCTGAAAACTTCGGTGGAATCTGAAAACAACAGAGAAAGAGGGGTGGCCAGCTGGAGTCTGTAAGGGAGGGGTCACTTTGTCCTCCTTCTGGGAGCCTCCTCACCCAGTGTGTGTGGTGGTGGGCAGCAGAAGCTCAACTCAGACAAATCCACAGTACTGAGAGAATTCCCTCTTCCTACTCCCTCCCCTCTTTCCAATTCCTGCCTCAGCCAGCTCTGTTCTGCAAGTGGGAGAAACAGCGTGAGGCTGACAGGGTTTGAGCCCACTGTTTCCCTTCCAGACTTCTCTTCCTTATCTTCAGATTATTCACTCCCAGCATGCATTGTGGTTGGCAGCAGTGGCAACCCTTCCTGGCCAAATGCCCACACACTGTCAGAGTCCTCTTAACTCTTGCTTTCCCTTCCCGTTCTGCCTGTCCGTGAGGACAGTTCTGGATTGAGACTCTGGTCCTGAGGGCTCCTCTCTTAGCCATTCTGCCCCCCATCTTGTCCTATTGGAATCTCTCCCCGAAATGTACCCAGACTGGTCACCTGGATAATTTGATCCTGCATGGTAAGATTGGTCTAATGCCCATAGACAGTTTAGTCTTGTGTCAATGACACTGTGTTGTGACCTCTCTCTAACTAGGAGGGACACCCCCATAGACAGGGGCCTCAGCTCCTTTTTGAATGATCAAAGTGGTTTATTGACTGTGGCAGAGACATCTTAATGTGGCAGTGCTGAACAAAGACAGCCTGACTTTTGGAGCTGTTTAAAACCAATAGTGAGACCCATCTGCTCTCAGCACTTGCTCCTTCTGAGTTCCCTTGGAACTCTTCTTCCAACCAAGGCCATACTCTATTTAAACAGTATGTCCAGCATGGGGGGTGGGGGGGGGCAGAAGGAACCTTGTGTTATCAAAGAAGAAAAATGTTCCCTTTCTGACCCCTTACTGACCCAGAACAGTGCCTCAAACCACAAACAGGTGTTATCAATCTAATCCTGCTTGTTGTCTGCAACAGGAACAGGATAATTTATTGTTTTGGGCAATGCTTTCAGCAATGATATATTATATTCATAACATAAACACATATCTACATATATTATTCTGGGCCAGGGAAGGGTCATGAGGATTAAAGCTATAGGTATAGTTTGCAAGAGGAGCCCAAGCCTAGTAAGATTATTTACATTGTAAACAGGCTGAGATAGTGTTAAGTGATCTCAAAACATAGTATTAGCTTGGTTACAAGATTAGTAAGATTCCTATTTGTAACAGAAGGCATGCCCAGAAAAGTCATTCCTATAACTGATCATAAGAGACACCTTGGGAATGCCTACCCACAGCCCCATCATGGGACAGTCATCTCTGTCCCTTCCATCTTACCACTAGACTGGGTTGTACTCTTAACAATAGAAACAAATTTTACTCTCAGACTCTGCAGAAAAGGCATTCAGTCTTCCTGTGTCCTGTCACCTGGGTGCAGTATGTACTCCCTCCCAGATCTGGAGATCTGAGCCTTCCAGGGCAGTCTAAACCATCACACCTTCTACAGATTGACATGTTCTGTCACAGTTCTTTTTTTTTTGGTCTTTTTGATACAGGGTCTCCCTGTAGCCCTAGCTGGCCTGGATTCACTATGGAGATCAGGCTGGCCTGGAACTCACCGAGATCCGCAGGCCTCTGCCTCCCAAATGCTGGGATTAAAGGCATGTGCCACCAAGCCTGGCCTGTCACAGTTTTTAAAAAAATTTATAAAATAAAAATATTGTAAAGAAGAAGACAAATGCTCTGCATCCAACCTGCTGTTGCTGGACCAACAGCCAGTATCCTGTCCAGCCTGCATCAATGTGTGTTTTCTCTCTCTCTCTCTCTCTCTCTCTCTCTCTCTCTCTCTCTCCTCTTCCTTCTCTTCCTCCTTCTCCTTCTGCCCCTTGTTCAAAAAAAAAAAAAAGTAGCCATTTGCTAGCTCTCCCAGATATTCAAGGGAGGAGATGCCTTTTGTACCCCAACTACAATCACAGGGTTGGCACACAAAGATTTTTTTTGGCTCTTAGTATTTCCCCCCCTTTACACTAACACAATCCACTGTCCAAAGTCATCGATTATCTTTACCAACTTTCGCAAAAATGCAACACTCTGAAACTTTCAGACTCTAGTGATGCCAAGAAAAAGTGCCAAATGAGCCTAAAAGAATCCAAGCAACAAGATCTGTCCAAGGCCTACAGCAAGCATGAACCTTAGAATTTAACAACGTGGAGGTGAGGGTGGTGGCACAGGCTGGTGATACCAGCACTGGGAAAGTGGCGGCAGACAGGTCATAATTTCAGTATCAGCCTCAGCTACATAGCAAGTTCTAGGCCAGCCTGGGTTGCATGAGACCCTGTCTCAAAACACAAAACAAAAACTGTAAACAGGTAGTCTTAGTGTGTCATATTATGTCATAAATGCAATTTAGATTCAACCTTCTTTTAGTAAATGTATTTATGTTGATATGATTATAATGTGAAAGAGAATATAAGTGTGAGATACAGTGATATAGTTTTGGTAAGGAAGGTTAAAAAAAAAAAGGCGATTTGTTTTGGATAAGGAAGGATTGTATGCTAAGATAGGATTTTGCCCTAAGGTAAAATGATTGGATATTTCCAAAATAAAAAACAAAAGATGAGTACAAAACCAGAAAGCTTAAGAAAGTTTCAGAGGGTCAGAGTAAGTCACAAAAGTTCTGGAAATGTAAAACTTCAAGATGGTATACAGATGATTATGATATTAAAGGTTGCTGAAATCTCCAAGGTTAGAATTCAGTTCACTGACATAAAACTTCAATCTAGTCCTCTAGTTAAAGCAGGAAGTTCTTCTTAAGACACAGATTTGCTCCTGGTGACCTTAAAACAAACTCAAAGAACAAAGACTTTGCTTTATCAAGAAAAGGATTACATCTTCTGCTAAGTTTGTGAGGCTTTTAACTACTTGAAAAACTGTCTTTTTATTAAGACTTATTGCTGGGCATGGTGGCACACTCCTTCAATCCCAGCACTTGGGAGGCAGGGGCAAGAAGATCTCTGTGAGTCTGAGGCCAGCCTGGTTTACATAGCAAATTCTGGACCAGCCAGGGCTGCATAGTGAGACCTTGTCTCAAAAACAAAAACAAAAAGTCAAGCTTTATTAAAAATCTGTTTTTGCTGGGTGTGGTGGCGTACACCTTTAATCCCAGCACTCGGGAGGCAGAGGCAGGCAGATCTCTGGGGGTTCAAGGCCAGCCTGGTCTACATAGTGAGTTCCAGGACAGCTGGGGCTACAGAGAGACCCTGTCTCAAAAAGGACCCCCCCCAAAAAAAATCTGTTTTTATATAAACTTCACCTAAATGTTACACAAAAGTAAAATTAAAACCCATCTTTCCTCTACAAATTCTATAAAACTGTCCTCCTGGGTATTCAACAACCAAAATTTAGAGGCCAAAACCAAAGGGAATGTCTGCCAAAGGACAGTCAATATTTTGGCTTTTGCCCTGTAGGGCAGCCAGGACCCAGAAGACCACGATGAGACCTCCCCTTAAAGGGCCCTAGAACTCTGATTAATCACTTGTTCTCTTGATCAGATAGACCATGGAGGCCCAAGAGGTTGGCCTTGAATCAGTTCCCACCCTGAAAAGAGGAAAATCATTAGAGGGAGAAGTGTCCCCTATACCTCCAAGCCACATGGGAAGCAAGACCCTGTTCTACCCCAGCAGATAACACAACTGGTGGAGAAAAAAATTAAATAAGGAACCAGGGTCTCCTGTGTCCCTAAGAGTAATCCTAATGAACCTTTGGCTGACCTTAACAGCAAAAAAAAAAGGTTAATTTTTTGGTCTACATGGTCTTAAATACCCAACAGGAAAATATAACCAAAAAGTAAAATCAGGAGCTGGAGAGATGGCTCAGCAGTAAAGAACACTGGCTGTTCTTCTAAAGGACCCGGATTTGGTTCCCAGCACCCACACAGCAGTTAACAACTGTCTGTAATTCCGATTCCAGAGGTTCTGATGCCCTCTTCTGCCTCCGTGGGCATTGCATGCACAAGTATACCTACATACATACAGGCAAAACACTGATACACATAAAATAAAAATGCGTAAATCAAAAAAAATTAAAATCATTAGTAATACTATAAAACAAATTTTACCAGCTTCTAACTAGAATTATCATCCAAATCCAGTTTAGCAAGGGGATCTAGTGTTCTTAAAGCTCTTTAAAGACAGTCACTTGCCAACCATGGTGGCGCATGCCTTTAATCCCAGCACTCGGGAGACAGAGGCAGGAGGATCGCTGTGAGCTCAAGACCAGCCTGGTCTACACAGCAAGTGCGAGGCCAGCTGGGGCTACAGGGAGACCCTGTCTCAAATAAGTAAATAAATAAGTAAATAAATAATAAAAAGATGGTCAGTCAAGGTAACTTCAGCTAATTAAAAGGGATATTATCAACTCTTATCACGTGCTCAAACAATTGTCAAACTCCAGGAAATTACTGACTGGTTCACCTATCCAAGAGAAAAAGCACTCGAGGTGATATATGAGAGCTCCGTTGGAATAGTAAACTGACTGAGAACTTACACTCTCCTCAAAGCCCCCAGGACCAACTGCAGAGAAGCCAGTCTATGGAACGTGACACACAGCTCCTGTTTAAAATTACCCTAGTGAGAAACAGGCAGCTTTACAATTTTAATTGCCATTTATTTGTTTGTATGTGAGTGTATGGGGGCCCACGAGCCACAGTACCTCTGCGGAAGTCGGAGAGCATCCTACGGTGGCAAGCACCTTTACCCACTGAGGCATCTTGCCCATGCTGGTTTTCTGTTTTTATTTTTGAGACAGGGTCTCACCATGCAGCTGAACTCACAGAGATCACCCTGCTTCTGCCTCCTGAGTGCTGAGATTAGTGGCATGTGCCCCAAGACCCAGCTTGCCCTTTAAAAAAATATTTATTTTTATTTATGTGCATTTTTGTATGTGCCTGCAAGTGTCTGTGGTGGCCAGAAGAGGGTGTCAGATCCCCTGGAGCTGGAGTTACAGGTGACTGTGAGCTGCCTGCCATGGGCACTGGGAACCCATGGTTCTAGGTTGTCTAGAAGAGCAGTAAGTGCTCTTAACTGCTGAGGCATCTCTTCAGCCCACACCCCCATTTGTTTTTTTCTTTGAGACAGAGTCTCTCTATATAGACCTGGTTGTCCTGGAACTTGCTGTATTCACCAGGGTAGTTTCAAATTTGATCTTCCTACCTCTACCTCCCAAGTGCTGGGATTAGAAGTGTGAGCCCTCACACTTGGCCTAAATACTGGATACTTTAGTAGCACTATGCCTACACTTATTTGTGCCCTATCAAGCAAATCCTTTCCTTCCTTCCTTCCTTCCTTCCTTCCTTCCTTCCTTCCTTCCTTCCTTCCTTCCTTCCTTCCTCCCTCCCTCCCTCCCTCCCTCTCTCTCTCTTTCTTTCTTTGCTTTTTTTTTTTGTCTTTTTGAGACAGGGTCTCCCTGTAGCCCCAGCTGTCCTGGAACCCACTATGTAGACTAGGCTGGCCTTGAACTCACAGTGATCCGCCTCCCTCTGCCTCCCGAATGCTGGGATTAAAGACGTGCGCCATCACACCCGGCTCAAATCCTTTCTTTTTTAAAAATTTAATTTATTTTGGTTTATGTATGAGTGTTTGCCCTGCATGTCTGTAAGTGCACCCAAGCATACAATGCCCCTTGAGGCCAGAAGAGAGTATCAGATCCTCTGGAATGGGAGTTACAGATGGTTGGTAGCTACCGGTGAGTGTCAGGAACCAAACCTGGATCCTTTTCAAGAGCAGCCAGCGTTCTTAACTGCCAAGCCATCTCTCCAGCCTTGTGAAAATCTTTTCAAGATGTTCTATCCTTTTGTCAAAACTAATTTGTCTGGCTCTAAATAAATACAAACCCAAGTCTGTGTTTTGGTTTCCTCTATTTTTGCAGGAAAAAAAAAGCCTTCATTACAGTTGGGTCTGTTATATTCATCACCAGGTTTGACCTACACAACCTATACTTTAACCTAGTCTTTCAAAAAAAAAAATCCCTTGGGTCAGTGAGATAGCTCAGCAGGTAAGGGCTGAGCAGGTAAGGAAAGAACTGGCTCCTGCAAATTGTCCTTTGACAGCCACATGTTTGATAAGGCATTTGTGCATACACACACACACACACACACACACACACGCACATCAAACAGATAAATAAATAATAAATAAATAAATAGTAAATACAATTGTGGTGGTTTGAGTGAGAATGTCCCCCATAGGCTCCAAGTATTTGAAAACTTGGCCCCAGTAAATGGTGCTGTTTGCAGAGGTTTAAGAGGTACGGCTTTGCTGGAGGAAGCATGTCACTGAGAGTGGGCATTGAGAGTTCCTAGCCTTGTTCCCAGTTTCACCCTCTCTGCTTCCTGTGAATGCCTGAGTTGTGAGCGCTCAGCTTTCTGCTCCAATCACCATGCGTCCCTGCCAAGATGGACTCCTTCTCTCTGGAACCATAAGCCAAATAAACTCTTCCTTCTATAAGTTGCCTTGGTCAGGGTGTTTTATCATAGCAACAGAAAAGAAGCTAATACAAAATATAATAGAAAAGAACACTGATTATAAAAACATAAAACATATCCCTTAACTCCTCCTATGAGTCTGAGAGCCCAGAAGGCCCCCAGGACAGTCTGAGTAACTGATAGCCACTCACTGAATAGATTTAAGTCTGCCTTTATCTTCTCCTGCCTTCCAGGGGCATCCACTTGAAACTAAACCTCTGTCCACCATGGCACAGCAGGTTCCCGTCTTCCCAACGGACAGACCTCTCCCTGCATTGCAGGCCTGTCACTGCTCTTTCTTCTCATGGCCTGTTTTCCAATCATTGCTTAGATAAGTGTGGTGGTGATTGGTTTGTCTTTTTCCTCTGGTAAGATTTCTTATATTGCTCTATATTTCAAAGGCTAATAAGGTTTGTTTCTTCTAAAATGCAACAGATTCTACTTTGAATAGTTGTACAATAAAGCTATTAGTCCATCTATTCTGAATTAGATATAAAATACCATGCTACACTGTATCAAATGGGGCCAAAGCTTCTGTGAGACTCTGCAGCCAACAAATTGACTGTTACTTATACCAATAGATGCTCATCCTCAACCTAACCAGCCTGGGTCACCAATATAGATGGCAAAGATGTTGGACCCTAAAATCTAGCAATTCCACTTAAAGATAATGCTGGTGTAGAGGTTCCAACTGCTTCTCTAGAGCCTCCACACCTTAGTCCCTTGGAATGGGTCACCTTATACTTTCATTTCCCACTCTGTTTCCCTCATGAACCCCTGTCAGATCAACAATAGGTAGGTCCAGAGAACCTTCTCTGACCAGCTTGAAGAAGCTATTGAAAAAGAGACTTTCATCCAGATGTCACAGATGGACATGATCCATCTGTCAGGGGTAAGATGTGGATGCCAGTTTAGGATAGGTGGTCAGGCTCAGTCATTTCTGATTCAAGGCAAGACTATCCTTGTCTCAAGGTCAGACAGTTGCTAACTACGAGCAGCCCCAACTGCAATTACTCCAGAGCCTGATGACATTGAAACGTGGCTGATCACCCCTGCAGAACTTCTCCTGTGAGACCTGCCCCAGAATACCTCTGTGCAGTCTCTCTCTACAGTCTTATGCTGCAGCTGTACCACAGCATACCTAATAAACTCTACTTCTGCCTTCTTATGCCCTGGTGAATTCCTTTATTACCCATTACCCAGCACTGGTCTATCTGTCCTAAGAGTCCCAGGCATGACATTCTCTTCAAGCCATATGTAGTCTCTACTATTAAGTCCAGGTGAGCGACTGGACTAGGGTATGGTTCAGTGGTAGAGAACTTGCCTAGCGTGAACAACTGAGCTGGGTTTGGGATTTGCTATGTATCCCAGGCTGGCCTCAAACTCCTGATCTTCCTGCCTCCACCCTAGAAGAGCTGGGATTACAGGCAGCCACCATGCCTGGTTTAGTTGAATATTTGGAAGGGAGACCATGTGGCCGGATAGGCACCCGTAGAGCCGTTCATTTTGCCAATCCCTGTGTAGGACAGAAGGCAGCAGAGCAAAAATTGGCAAATTGGCAGGGAATGAATGAACTGCAAGAACATTCTTGAGGAGTCTGGAAGATGAGATGAATGAGTGGAAAAGCTTATGTTCAGAATGCCAGCATTTATCCAAAACACTAAAATAAATACATAGCAATTCAGACATGCTCAGTTGCACTGCCAGTAGGGAAGCATGGAAATACGTGTGTAACTGGCCAGGAGTGTTGCTTATGCTTAGTGTGCATGTTGTGCTGGGTTCGACCCACAGTCCCATGTCATCCCTGTCCCATCCCCCTCCCAATAAAACAAGAAAATAAGTGGAGTGTGGTGGTACATGCTGCTAATCTCAACACTTGAATGCAGGGGGATCAGGCATTCAATGTCATCCTTAGCTACAAAGTAAAGTTCAAGGCCAGCCTGGGCTCCATGAAAACCTGAGTCAAAAAAAAAAAAATGGCTGCTAAAGTTTTTAAAAGACTCATCTCTGTGTGGCCCTAAAATTACCTTTTATATCCTAAAGCATGCACAGAAGACTGAGAAACAACGGGTCACTGCAGCTGTGCCCGGTACAGGTACACATGTATGTCTCTGTGTGTGTCTGAGTATGTGTGGGTTTGCACAATCACAAAATCTGTTTGTGGGAACTTTGTCCTGTGAGTTTACCTCTGTCCCCTGTTCACTGATGACCTGTTTGGCTAACAGATTCCCTTCTGCCTCTGTTCTGTGCTCTTGCTGATGAGAGGAATGGAGTCTATGCCAGGTTCCAGCATGCCCCAACCCTCGTACCTTCTTCTCTCTCCCTGATTCCAAGATCCCTGTAGCAGTGGTTACCATTTTGACTTTGAAGAGATGGGACATCCGGAGGTAGCCACTGTCATGGCGGTTGATGTAGAGGAGGTAGATAGGGCCAAGGACCCAGAGGTACATGGGGGGCACCCAGACCCCTGCTGTTCTCAGGAAGCACAAGTTGAGCAGGTGGTGGGCCCCAGGCTCTGGTTCTGTCTGGTTCCAGGCCTGAAGGGAACACGGGGACACCTTAGGATGGTGGGACACTGTTAGGATGATATGCCACCTGGGTCCCAAGCCTACCTGCATATGGCTCAGATGTTTACTTAAAAACAGTTCAAGCCCCCTTTGGCATTCCTCTTCATTCTCAAGTCTTTTCATCCTAACATCAACTCCATAAGGCAGATGCAGTTAACACACTGGTTTAGCTGATGGGGAAGCAGAGGCCCAGAGAAGGTGAAGAACTTGCCTGAAGTTGCCCAGCTGGGAAGCAGTGGTGCTGGAGTTTGAAGCCAGAGAGTAGGATCTCTCTGGGTAGTCCAGGCTTTGAACTTATGATTTTCTTTCTTTCTCTCTTTCTCTCTTCCTTCCCTTCCTTCTCTCTTCCTTCCCTTCTTTCTCTCTTCCTTCCTTTCTTTCTTTCTTTCTTTCTTTCTTTCTTTCTTTCTTTCTTTCTCTCTTTCTCTCTTTCTTTCTTTCTATGGAAGTCACTGTGTAGACCAGGCTGGCCTTGAACTCACAGAGATCCGCCTGCCTCTGCCTCCTGAGTGCTGGGATTAAAGGCATGCACCACCACACCCGGCTGGATTTAAGATTTTCTTGCCTCAATTTCCCAAGTGCTAGAATTATAGATGAGTGACACTATGTCTGGTTTGATTATTAGTCTTTATAAGAACTCCGATTGCAGTTGGCACCAGTAGACTAAGGTGCCAAGCGGGGAAGAACCGGCTTTGGAACCACACAAATAGGAAGTACCAGAGCCGGCTCTGACCACTCACCAGCTCTCTGACTCAGTTTCCCTTCCTGTAAAGAGTGGAGGGTGGAAATCTCCCTAGATGAGCTAATAGTGGTCAGGCTCACAGTCCTACACGTGCTGGGGTAGAGCAAGCCTTTTGTATTGGTCCTGACCTGATGGGACCCCAGGTCCTGGAGTAGGCTATAGGCAGAAGCTACGTGTAGAGGCGGTCCAGAGGTCCCAGTAGGATTCTCTGAAGGTGAAAAGGCTTGGAGTGGGACCATTTGCTTTAAGCAAATGAAAGTCAAAGCCCCCAGCAGCAGGCAGGTCTGCAGACCCCTTAAACCATGCTGGGCTTCCCAAGGGGCCGGGTTTGGTGAAGGGGTCTCTGCTCTCCCTGGTCTTCAGGCTTCCCGGAGGTCAAGAATTTGGGAAGTATCGCTTTCCTAGCCGCAGCTGGAGTTATCCCTGGAGCCAGGAAAAGGAGTGGGCCCATGGGACTCACCTCCCGGCCGGGGCAAGGCTCTTCGGGCGCGGCCATGGGCGCCCTCCGTCCGTCTGTCTGCCTGTCGGTCTGTCTGTCCCAGAGCAACCTTCGGCGCCGAGCTCCCGGCCAGGGAAAAGGAGGACCGGGCGGTTTGACTGGGATTGGAGCTGGGAAATCGGAGGCCAGGGGCAAGGTCCAGCCGTGCGCAGAGGTGCGGCGTGGAGGGAGGCCCGGGAGGGCGGCTCTTGGAGTGATCCCGGAACCCCTGAAAAATGCAGTGACACCTCCAGGCTTCCTCTCTGCGTTAAGTCCCTCCCAAACTTGTCGAAAACTTTGGATTCAGCAACTGCAAGAGTGGACCCGGTGGAAAGGACGGCTAGGTGTGCACGTTTGCAGTAGGAGATCCTAGTAACCAGTGTTCAGCCACAGAGGATGGGCATTGTCTAGATGCAGAGCGCTGGGAGGAATTTAAGGAGAGTCTTAGACCAGGCTGGCCACAGCATCTTGAGTGCTGGGATGGCAAGTGTGCTATCGCACCCAGAACAAGAAAATTCTATTTTTTTGGGGGGGGGGGGCTCTTTTTGAGACAGGCCTTGAATTCACAGACATCTGCCCTCTGCCTCCCAAGTGCTGGGATTAAAGGCATGTACCACCATACCATACCTGGCTCTCAAGAACAGTCTTAAGAAAAGAATTGAGAGGCTGGAGAGATGACTTAGAGGTTAAAAAGCACTGTCAGCTCTTGCAGAGGACCCAGGTTCAGTTCCCAGCACCCACATGATGGCTCACAATTATCTATAACTCCAGTCCCAGGGGATCTGACACACTCTTCTGGCCCACATGGGCATTGCTGACATGGGTGCATTCACATACATGCAGGCAAAACATTTATATACATAAAATAAATTTTAAAAAATTTAAAAAGAAAAGCATTTAGCAGGGCTGGAGAGATGGCTCAGCAGTTAGGAGCACTGATTGCTCTTGCAGGAGACCTGAGTTAGAATCTTAGCACCACATGGTGGTCTGACCTCCGTGGGCACTGCATGGCATGGGTGCACTTACATACATGCAGGCATAACACGTGTAGACATAAAGTAAAAAAGTTTAAAAAAAAAATTTTATGGGGCTGGAGAGATGTCTCAGTGGTTAAGAGCACTGACTGCTCTTGCAGAGGACCCAGATTCGATTCCCAGCACCCATATGGCGGCTATGAACTGTCCTTAACTCCAGTTCCAGGCGAATTGGAAGCCCTCTTCTGACCTCCGTAGCATTGCATGACACGGGTACACTCACATACACACAGGCAATACACTCATACACATAAAATAAAAATAAAATATTTTTTAAAATTTATTTGTTATCTTTATTTTATGTGTATGTGTGTATCGCCTGCATGTAGATAAGTGTACCCATGTCATGCAATGTCGTGCAATGCTCAGGGAAGACAGAAGAGGCTGTCAGATCCCCTGAACTGGAGTTATGGACAGTTGTTAGCTGCTATGTGGGTACTGGGACTTGAACCTGGGTCTTCTGCAAGGACAACCAGTGTTCTTAACTGCTAAGCCATCTCTCCAGCCCCTTAAAAGCCTTTTTTTTTTTTTTTTTTTTTTTTTTTAAAAGAAAAAGAATTTAGCAGGGTCTGGAGAGATGACTCAGCAATAAGGGTTAAGCGCATACTGTTTTTGCAGAGGACCAGAATTTGGTTCCCAGTACCCACATTAAGTAGCTTTCAACCACCTGTAATTCTAGCTCTAGGGGGATAGAATGCTCTCTTCTGACTCTGCCTGTACCCTTGCATATACATATAATTTTTAAAAATTTTAAATATTTTTAAAAGTAAAGAGTTTATTGCAGTACAAGTCACACAGTAAATGCTCAATAAATTAGATTATTTATTAGTAGTATTTATATTATTTAATCCATCAGTTACAAACCAGCAGTTTAAAGTAGTGTTGCAAGGGGCTGGAGAGATGGCTCAGCAGTTAAGAAGATTGGCTGTTCTTGCAGAAGACCCTGACATGAATCCCAGCACCCACATGGCAGCTAACAACTGCCCGTAACTCCAGTACCAGGGGATCCAACAGCCTCTTCTATCCTCTGAGGCATTGTATGACATAGATGCTCTTACATACATGCAGGCAACACAGGCATTTTACATGTATAACATAAAAATAATAAATCACATCTTAAAAAATAAAATGATGTTGCAGAAATGTTAATATGGAAAGGCAGCTTCTAATACCATGAAATAGATTATAGCATACAATAGGATATAATTTTTTTTTGTCTTTTTGAAGCAGGGTCTCCCTGTAGCCCTAGCTGTCCTGGAACTCACTATGTAGACCAGGCTGGCCTTGAACTCACAGAGATCTGCCTGCCTCTGCCTCCCGAGTGCTCTGATTAAAGGTGTATGCCACCACGCCCAACTAGGATATAATTTTTTGAACAAAAAGAAAGGGAAGGGGAGGATCTCAGAAGTCTTAAAGCAAGACAGTCAGCTTTTGTCATTCTGGATTCTACTCCCAGCACTGAAAAACAAACAAATGGTTCTGTGTTGCATGATCATATATGTACAGATAAAAAGTTGGAAATTTATTAAGACTAAATTAGGATCATAGGGACTCCTAAATTCTTTTTCCATCTTCTCCCTTTCTTTTTGTTTTTAAATATTTTATTTATTTTATTTTTTTTATGTGTATGAGTGTATTGCCTACATGTGTGTAAGTGCACCCCTGTTGTGCAATGCCCATGGAGGTCAGAAGAAGGTGTTGAAGTTACAGAGGGTTGTTAGCCGCCATGTGGGTGCTGGAAATCGAACCCAGGTTCTCTGTAAGAGTAGCCAGTGCTCCTAACCACTGAGCAATCTCTCCAGCCCCATTTCTTTTTTTAAAAAAAATCTTCTTTTTGAACTCTCTACTGTAGACCAGGCTGACCTTGATCTCACAAAGATCCACCTGCCTCTAACTCCTGAGTGCCTGACTAAAGGCATGCACCACCATCCTGGGTCATCTTCTCCCTTTCTGTAATGAGTATGTGTTCCTTTTAAGATGTGACTGAAAAACAGCTTTGGACAGACAGGCCCAGACAGTCTGTGTGGGGGAGGATGAAACCTGTCTTCTGTTCCTCTCAGCTCTTGTCCCATCTTTTTCTCCATCCTCTCTTCCTGCACGGCCTTGGCAGGATGGATTTCCTAGCCTTGTTTTGCCCCATCTTTTGGGGTCTGTCTCCTGTGCCCTTGTGCAGCAGGCACAGCTGTCTGCCTACCGGAATCGTCTGCAAGAGTGAAGCAACAAATAACCTAGATTTGTCCTGAACTGAGTGGAGTAAGTCTGCTGTTGGTGGACAGCTACATCTCATCTGTTTATTCGGGGGCAATTCTGGAGGTTGCTGATACAAAGTACAGGAAAACCAGAGCCCCTTTTCCTTGTGTGCCACCCCCTGACATTCCCCCCCACCCTGCCACTTTATTTCATGATATATTTTTTAAATTGCCTTTGTTTATTCATTGTGTGTGAATTCATTTGAGAGAATGAACTCAAAATAAACTCAATGAATCTCAGGCTTGTGGGAGGGAAGAAACTTCAAATATGTGTCTATTCAAATATTGGAGTTGGGATTAAAGTAAAATTTAAATATCTTCTTTGATATTATGCTGAACTTAAATAACATATTTTGCTTAAGGAAACATCATTTACTGGGTATGGGGCTGTACACCTTTAATCCCAGCACTCAGGAGGCAGAGTTGCAGGCCAGATGGGGCTACACAGTGAGACCCTGTCTCAAACCAAACATATAATTTAATGTAGAAAATATGCTGAAGCACAAATTTCTTCATGTGCATGTGTACTTATGTGTGCGTGTGCATGTTTGTACACATGCATGTGGAGGTCAGAGGACCTTGAGGGTTTGATCTCAGGAAGGTGATCCATCTCTTTTGAGACAGGGTCTCTCACTGTTGTGAAGATCATCAAGCAGGCTACCCAGGCTGGTCAGGGAGCCCCAGGGATCCTCCTGTCTCCACCTCCCTAGTGCTGGGATTCTAAGTGTGGGCCACTACTCCTGGCATATTCACATGGGTTCTGGGGATCAAACTGACTAAGCCATCAACTCAGTTATCCTCACAAGCACTGAGGAAAGTCTGCATCCCCCAGACATCCAGGCTCTGGGGGTGCTCAGGACCTGAGACATAACCCTCCTCACCTGTAAGTCAAACCTTACATGCCCTATAAAGGTGTGGGCCTACCTGTCCTGACTGAGCGTGATCCTCTCCCTCTCCCTCTCCCTCTCCCTCTCCCTCTCTGTCCCTCTCTCTCATATTACAGCAACTCTGGTCAGCTTGGTACTTCCTGTGTAAACCAGGCTGGCCTGGAACTCATGAGAATCCCCCTGCCTCAGCCCACTTCATACAGGGATTGCAAACCACACTAAGTGTGTGTGTGTGTCTGTGTGTGTGTCTGTGTGTCTGTGTGTGTGTCTGTGTGTGTGTCTGTGTCTGCGGTGTGTGCCCCCGCATGCGTGTGCTGTGTGCTGGGGATTGAACCTTAGGGTCTTATTAGCAAGCACTGAGCTACAGCCCCAGTCATTTGATTTTTTTACATTTTATTTTCAGTGTCTCGCTAAGTTGCCCAGGTTGGCTTTGAACTCGCTTTGTAGCTTAGGCAGGCCTTGAATTTTCCCAGTTAAGAAAAGATATTAATATACAGTTTAAGATAAGAGAGGGAGAGGGGGAAGTAGGAAGGAGAAGCACATCCAGTTTCTAAAGGGCTTTTCGAGATTTCATCTGACTTGTGAAACATGCAGCTCAAAAAGACTTAAGCCTTGTTAATACTTCAATTAAAAACCCTAAACCCCTCTCACCCTTTACAGCCCTGGCATTGGGACTTATTAATATTAAAACAACAACAAAAAACCCAAACACCCTCTCGTCTTTTCCAGCCCTGGCAATTGAGTCTGAAGTGGAATTCTGTTCAGAGGTTGTGTCTGTAAGCGCTGCACCTGCCAGAGTGCGTGGAGTCCTCCAGGCCTCCAGGGGGCTCAAGCGGCAAGAGAGACCCAGCGACCGTCTTTCTTGGGGGCGTGGGCGTCGGGCCGCAGTGCGCCTGCGCAGAACCGTGCCGGGGGGCGGGGCCTGGGCTCCTCTGGCCAGCGAGGAGGAGGAAGAACCCGGCAGCGTGCTGTGAGGGGCGGGACCGGCGGGCTGCGGAGGGTCGGCGGAGCGGCCGGGCCATGCGTGCGGGTCGCGGCGCCGAGGCGCTTCTGCTGCTGCTCCTCCTGAGTGGCGTGGGGCAGACGGGCGGCTCCGAGGACATCGTGGTGGGCTGCGGGGGCTTCGTCAAGTCGGACGTGGAGATCAACTACTCGCTCATTGAGGTGAGCCGCCCGGCCCGGCTGGCTGTGTGACCCCCGGGTGCGGCGCTCAGCCTTTCGGGCCGCGCGGGCCGGACTTGCGACGTGGGCGGCTTCCAGCGGCCGTGCGTTCCCGGGGCCTCGCCTTCCGCGGGCTCCGCACCATCGGGGTGGCGGGCAGGGGACCTGCCAGACCCCGGCTTTGCAGATCCGAGGCCCCGGGAACTCAGAACTCCCCGAGCTCGTGTTGCAGAACCTGGAAACCACACGTGTCACTCTCAGACTCCTAAACCTAGGGCCTCCCAATGTTCGGCTCCATCGCCGCTCCGTCCTCCCTGGGTGTTTAAAGAGCATCCATTCCGATCGCGTAGACCCTGACACATGGGGCGGAGGAGCTGCCTCCCGCTGCCCCCTACACCTTTCCCTTAGCAAATGGAGCGCTGTCTGCCACCCTGCGTGGTTGCTGGAATTAAACTAGAGATGTGTGAAGATTTTTGATTAAATTGGATGCTCGTGAAATGGTTATCATCAACCCAATGGGATTCTGACCTAGAAAGCTGGTGAGGAGGAAATTGGGGTGCGTGGAAGAAGGACTAGGGGACTGGAGCTAGAGCTGGGCCTGGGTTTTCTAAGGAAAATGATAGTGGGGCAGGAGAAGCGAGGGGGAACGGGAAGAGACAAAGGACAGGTGTCCCAGAGGCAACCTGAGAGAAAAGGAAGGGGTGCGGAGAAGGCCTGGGGAGTGCCACTTCACATGGCATCGTCGAGCTTTTGAGCGGCCCCAGTGCTGGCAGTGAAGTGTTAACCCACTCTTAACGTGTTTCTGAGCGTTGGGGGGGAAGGTTAAGTCGTTTGTTCCAGATCTTGAGAGTCCCTTGGCCCAGCCTTGCACGAAGTCCGGGTTTTCTGCCTGTAAGATGGTGGTTACAAGCGGAGAAACTCAAAGTGTGATTTCCTAAAGAACAACATCGATCATCCTCTTCCAAGCCCTCTTTGTGCTGCCTCTTTCCCTGATTAATTGATTGACATTTCATTTTCTTATTTGTTGAGAGAGGCTCTCATATAGCCTAGACTGGCCTCAGACTCACTTTGTAGCCAAGGCTGGCTTTGAACTGCTGACCCTCTTGCCTCCATTTCCGAAGCGCTGGTATTACAAGAGCTGCCTGCCTCCCTCTACCTGTTTTCAGTCTCCACAGCTCCTGGGAGCTGCTGGGACATGTTACTGTGTGCCTGTGCCAACTCCTGGACTTGCAGGTGTTGGGCATCTCAGAAATTGCCTGGGAAAAGCTTTTCAACTTGTTTCCTGGAGCTCTGGGAGGAAGGAAGAGGCAGTCAGGAGTGCCCTCACCCCAGTACCAACTGTGATCTGGAGGGCAGAGAGTGGGTTTTGTGGCCCGTTGTGAAGTGTGTTCCTTGAGCCTAAGGCTCTTTGTCCAGACGGTTGGAGACACTCACGCTTTTGTAATTTTGATTATGACATCAGATGTTTCATTTGTGTTAGCTCCATGTAGATTTACTTTACATTGCCCTCCTGTTTTCTGATCTGTACTTTACAAAGGACACGTGTTCTATACTGTCTAGAGAATGATCTATGATAGTCACACTTTTGGTTTTTAATGAGTTTATTAAGTATATAGCAAGCCGAAATAAAGGACTTTAAGTAGTGAGCAGCAAATAGATTGATAGCAAAACATCATCAAATTGAGTGTTCAGAGCATCCAGCAGAAATTGAGGGAACCCTGTTGAATTCCCAATAGAGAGTCTCTGGCAGAGCATAGTGTCCCCCTGGGTTAAAGTAAAAGAACAGATAGCAGATGACATCCTCAAATGGGCACTCCCAACATCCAGCAGAAACCAAGCAGGGAAATTGAGGCAGTCAGCTGGACTTCCTGGTTCCTTTCCTCTGCATGGCTGAGCTTTCCACAGCTGAGCTTTCCAAGGCTGAACTCAAGGTTTCCTGTCCCCACAGCAGGCATTTTACATCATGGGGTAAACAACAGTAACCTCTGTTGGAAATGGTTTGCCTTCTAGCTCTTCTCACGGACGTAGTTTTTACTCTTGGACTGTTTTGCTGTTCCTTCCTTGTTATGGATTTGGGGGGGGGCATCTCCAGACAAGGGGCCTTGGAGGACACTTTGAGACAAACGTGCTTGGGAACAAGTCTCAGCTCACACAGTACGTGACAATTTGCCAATATAATGTATTTTATAACACCTCAGGCGGGATATTTCAGTTATTCTTCCTTCTCCATTGCTTCTTCTTCCTCTTTTTTTTTTTTTTTTTAAAAAAAAAAGGCAGGTCCAGGCTGGCCTGGGACTTCTAATCCTCTTGCCTCAGCTTCCCAAATGGGATTCCAGGGGTTGTGCCACTACGCTGGCTGTTCACAGCAGTTTGTCTTCTGTGTTTTGTTCGGCTATCTTCACTCTTCCCAGCCCTTCCCTCCTGGGTATCAGGTTCCTTTAGTTAGCAGCTCTGTATTGAGCCCCAGTGCTCACTGAAGCCTTGTTCCAGATACAGATAGGGCAGAGCAGAGGGTGGAGCAGACGGAGCTCTCGGTTTGATGTCCTGTCCTTTCACAGCAGCCTGTGCAGCAAAAAGAAGCATTGGCCGTGCTTCTCGTGCTCTTTAACAGTCAGATTTTTTCCACACAAAATGGGGTCTAGGGTTGGGGGGAATGGCTCAGTCAGTAAAGTGCCACTGTGTAAGCATGAAAACCTGAGTTCTCAGCATTGGGGAAGAGAAAAGAAGCAGATTCCTGAAGCTCACTGACCAGGCAGCCTAACCTACTTGGTGAGCTCCAGGCCGGTGAAGAGACCCCCATCTCAATAAACAAGGTGGACAGCTCCTGAGAAACTATTCCCAGGGGTGTCCTTTGCCCTTCATACACACTACACACTACACGCATGCACTCCACACACCATACGCATATAAATATACATCTTACACACCATACAAACACACATAACACGTATACACACCACACAAACACCATACACACCATACCTATACACATACTGCATAAATACACCATACAGACATACCACACACACCACACAAACACACCATACCCCCTCCCCGCTGAATCCCCATGATTTCTCCTGCTAAGCAGCTGGTCTGCAGGCCGCAGGGCATGGCTTGGGCAGAATGGTGCTCATGATTGTGAAAGCTGTGGGTACCACCTTACCCTCTAGGCCGGTGAATTTTTGGTTTGTGCATCTGAATTTCTTTGTGGTCTGGAACAAATTCATTTTTACACTTAACTGAAAGCCAAACTCTGGAGTAAATAAGGCACTGTCTGGTCTGGCCTGTGTTGGGTGTGAGCTGTGGTTATCACCCATGAGCACTGCAGTCACGGCCCTTCCCCAAGCTGGAAGTTGGGACTTGCTGATTGTAGTCTTCTCAACTGGTAAGACCACTCAGCTGTTTCTGCATTCTTGCTACAGAGCATTCATATTCTATTTATTTTTTAAGTTTATGTGTAAATGTATGTGCATGTGAGTGCAGTGGCCAAAAGATTGTGTTGGATCTCCTAGAGCTGAAGTTACAGGCAGGTGTGAGTTCCCTGATGAGGGTGCTGGGAACTAAACTCCAGTCCTGCAAGAGCAGCCAGTGCTCTTAACTGCTGAGCCATCTCTTCCGGCCCCAGCATTCTTATTTTGAGGTTAGGCTGTTCGATACCATCAAACTGAACTGTATCTTTTTACAGATTAGAACACTGAGGTTTGGAGTTGTTGAGACATACAGGTCAGCTTAGGGAATTTGCCCAGAACACTGTGCTCAGTGGATTGTTCTTAGTGGCTTTTTTCTTCCGAGAGATATTAAATAGTAATACTCTTTTCATTTTGAGTCCAGTCCTCTGTGCCAAGTGCTTGCCATGCATTGCTGTGAGGCTTCTCAGCCACCCTGAAGCAGGGCTGTTACTATTTTTACCCATGAAAGCTGCACCTCTAGAGGTAAAATGACTTGTTCAAAGTCATCCAGTATGCTGGAGAAAGACCCAGATAGGACTTTGTGCCTCTTGGGTGAAGAGTAT
This sequence comes from Nannospalax galili, assembly GCF_000622305.1. Lineage (NCBI taxonomy): Eukaryota > Metazoa > Chordata > Mammalia > Rodentia > Spalacidae > Nannospalax > Nannospalax galili. Next base: position 88,860 of record NW_008335297.1, on the reverse strand, counting down.
GTGTTTGCAAATGCGTAGGACGTGGGAGTTGTAGGGTGCTTTGAGGAGAGCAAACATGTTAACTGTCTTTTCAGACCCATTTTTGTTCTGAGGATGGCAGTAAAGCATTCTTAAGTGAATGTTCTTCAAAGTGTGTGGAATCATTTGGAGCTCATAGTGCAGGACCTAGCCCTCATCCCAGACCTTTTAGTTGAGAAGATTGGGGGTAGAGGTTCAGGGTCTACATTTTCACCTCCTCCCTTCCCCACCTTAATTGCAGTGCTGGGAGTGGAACCCGGGGCTGTGTGCATGCTAGGCAGACACTCTACCACTTTGTGCATGCTAGACAGACACTACCACTGAGCTGTAACCTCCATGGAAGCTGGAGATATTTGTGATAGTTGTTTATTTTTGTTTTAAACACCTTTGGGGAAACCAAGGACATGATAGGCGAGCCCTCTGCCAGTGAGTTACGTGCTCCATCCTTGGGAATCTGGGAAAAAAAAAATCCATTTATTACTGTGTGTTTTCATGTGTGTGTGGGTATATGGAGCCAGAGGACAACTTTGTGGAGTCAGTTCTTCCCACCTTTATGTGTGTTCCAGGAATCGATGGTTTTCAGTTGAAAAAGCATAAATCATTTTAATTTGGGGGTGCTTTGTCTTCTTTCCCTTGTCCCTGGCCTGTAGTAGATGTTTAGCTAACATACTCACACTGAGACCACACTCAGGCATCAGGTATCTAATTCTCCAAGCCAGTATTATTTCAGCTTTCTCCTCTTGCTTTCCAGATAAAGTTGTACACCAAGCATGGGACTTTGAAATACCAGACGGACTGTGCTCCTAACAACGGCTACTTTATGATCCCCTTGTATGATAAGGTAAGAGGCAAGGACATTGGTCTTACTGCTTAGCTTTTATGATGGGAAATAATTAGCCATTCATGGCTGTGTTCACCAGGAACCTGGTCTTCCCCCCTCTTGCAAATGCTTTGTGACGGTGAGTAGAATGTGGAACTCCCCAGAGGAGCTGAATTTCACAGGGGGTAGTAGATAAGGATTGGTCAGTCTAAATGAATAGGTGGGGCTGCCAGTCTGAGAGCACACTTGACAATGTCTCTAGACATTCTGGCGAAGAACAGGCCAGGAGTGAGCTAGGCAGCCTACATATTTTTTAGACATTGGTTCATTTATGTATATGTCTGCCATGGCATACATGTGGAGGTCAGCGGACAATCCATGGGTTCTGGGAGTTGAATGGGTTGTTGGGCCAGCAGCAGGTGCCTTTTTCTGCTGAGCCTGAACACCTTACACTGGCCTGATTCTTGTGTTTTCAAGCAGCTTAAAATACTGTTAAAATTACACTGGGCGTGGTGTTACACACCTTTAATTCCAGCACTGGGGATGGGGGTGGAGTTGAGACTGACCAAGCTGTGTGAGATAGAGGTCAATCTGGTCTACATAGTGAGTTCCAGGCCAGTTGGGGCTACAGGGAGACTGCCTCAAAAAGACGACCAAAAAAAAAAAAAAAAAAAAAAAAAATTATAGAGTCACCATGGGAATTCATGTGTTTTCATGAATAGGAAAAGAAAAAAAAAAAAAATCAAGGTCTTTAGGAAGTAAATTTCTCTACCACCCTTTGAGATGTGTCTCAACAGATTGCTTTCTCTCTGTCTGGAAGTATGCAAGTATCTATGAACACATGTGTGCATACATGGAAACATAAAAACACATGAGTGCACAGATGTGGAGCCAAATGTACTTCTGTTTACACTGTAATTCTTCCCTCCTCAACTTTTTATTTGGAAATAGAGATTCACAGAAAGTTGCAAAAATTGTCGATAAGCATTTTTTTTGTGTGTGTCGGGGAGGTTTTGAGCTAGGGTCTCCTGTAACCTAGTCTAGCCTGGAACTCCCTGTGAAACCGAAGATGACCTTGAACTTCTTATGCTATCTCCACCCCCCCAAGTGCCACCTGATTGTATTTTATTGGGACAGAGTCTTGCTGTGTAGCTCATGCTGACCTTGAAATCACAATTTTCCCCCCTCAGCTTCCAGAATGCTGGGATTACATGTGACCATAGCCAGGGAAATAGGCAGATGGAATCAAACAACACACATTATTATGTTTTTTGGTTTTCTTTCTCATGGTAGCAAAGTGTCTCATGGGAAGTTTTTGTTTTCTCTTGAAGGCTGTACTGTCAGCATGCATAGTGAGATCTGTTGCTTCCTCTTTAGTGGCTGCATCAGACTTCAGAGTCAAACCCAGACCGTAATTCATGTAACCTCTTCTCTATTGGTGGACACACACAGGCTTTTCTCAGTTTTAAAATTGTTACTAATGACACAGCAGTACATACTCCAGAATTTACATCTTTATGTACAACATATAGGGTTAAATTTTAGAGGGAATTAACTGGGCCTTGAAGGTTTTTTTTTTTTTTTTTTTAAACTGTTAATGTGAATCTCAAGAAATGAGGGTTGCCAAGTAAAATCTAGTTTTAAGAATTGATTTTGGCCGGGCGTGGTGGTGCATGCCTTTAGTCTCAGCACTTAGGAGGCAAAGGCAGGCGGATCTTTGTGAGTTCAAGGCCAGCCTGGTCTACATAGTGAGTTCAGGCCAACTGGGACTACAGGGAGACCCTGTCTCAAAAAGACAAAAAAAAGAATTGATTTTAAGGAGCTGGAGAGATGGCTTAGCAGTTAAGAGCATTTACTGCTCTTGCAATGGACCTGGGTTTAGTTCCCAACACCCACATAGTGGCTTGTTCCACAGGATCTGATGCCCTCTTATGGCCTCTGTGGGCATTGCATAACATTGGTACACTTATGTGCAGGCAAGACACTCATACATATAAAATTAAAAAAAAAATTCTTTTTAAAGAAAATGATTTTAAGCCATTGCAGCATTCTGGAGACTGAGGCGAGAGGATCACTGTGAACTCAAGGATAAGCTGGGCTACATGTTGAGTTCTAGGCCAGCCTGGGCTATAGAGTGAAACTCTTGTTTCAGAAGAAAGCACAAAAACCCAAATGACAGATGGGATGAGGGAAGGACAGGGAGGGGCATGATAAGAGAATGCAGTCTAATGACACCTGTATGAAATAGTTTATATGCTAACCTCTTTAAAAATAACCCAACCTAGAAACCTAGAAGTAGCTAAATCTAATGTCTTTTTAATTAAAAAAAGTGTGTGTGTGTGTGTGTGTGTGTGTGGTGTATGTGTACTGTGATGTGTGTGTAGAGGTCGGAGATAACCTTGTGAAGTCAGCTCTGTCCTTCCATTTTTATGTGGGTTTCAGGGCTTGACCTTGGGTCATCAGGCTTGCACAGCAAGCACTTTGCCTGCTGAGCCATCTTGCTGGCTCATCTTTAGAGCTCAACAGTGGGCTTCAACAGAGCATCTCTGGTTGCCAGATGAAAACTTCTGGTATTCAGCTTCAGCTGGCTGCCTGCCAGGGGAATCCAGGAACCACCATGGCCTAGAACTCAGTATATAGCCCAGCCTGACCTTGAGTTCACAGTGATCCTCTCACCTCAGTATCTAGAGGGCTGTGATGGTAGTCATGAACCAGCACACGTGGCTTAAAATCATTTTTCTTTATAAGGAATTTTTAGTTTTATGTGCATGAGTGTCTGCCTGCATGTATGTAAGTGTACTGATGTTGTACAATACCCACAGAAGCCATAAAGGATGTCGGATCCCCTGGAACTGGAGTTACAGGGGGGTTTGTACACCACTTTGTGGGTGTTGGGAACTGAACCCAGGTCCATTGCAAGAGCTGTAAATGCTCTTAACTGCTAAGCCATCTCTCCAGCCTCTTAAAATCATTTCTTAAAACTTGGCAGATTTTACTTGGCAATCCTCATTTAGAAGAACCTGGGGTAGTGTTTTGTTTCTGATGAGGATGGGTTAGGCAAATAATGACGTCGCGCTCCGTCAAACCAGGGCTGTCAGTTCTCCTGTCTTGACACTCCATGGTTTCCCTTGTAGGGGGATTTCATCCTGAAGATCGAGCCTCCCCTGGGCTGGAGTTTCGGTGAGTGAGCGGAGTACTTTGCAGGGGACCACGCATGCCCTTGTTCAGTCCAGCTGCTGCAGGGTGGGCAGGCGCCAAGGCTCAGCTCTGGTGTGGAGTTTTTGTGTTTAGCCCTCTTGCCCCTCTGCTGTCTTTCCTTAGGTCTGCCATCTTTCTTAAAATAGGCATCCTCGCTGCAGCTTCAACTCAGTATGCGGCAGTGAAACTAAAGAGTTTAGAAACCAAGAGTTGGGGCCTTCTTCCGGTCCTAGGACTGTTTCTTTTTTAAAGGTCTCACTGTGTGGCCTATGCTGGCCTCCTGCCTTAGCCTCCTTACTTGGGGTTGCAAGTGTGTGCTCCCACCATGTCTGGCTCCATCCCTGCCCTCTTTAAATTAAGGGACATGTTTGAACATTATAAAATTTGATATCAAAATCCAGATCTGCATGGGGCTAGAAAGATGGCTCAGTGGTTAAGAGTACTTGCTACTCTTTTGGAGGACTGGAGTTGGGTTCCCAGCTCCCTGTACAACTGTTTATAACTCCAGCTCCCGGAGATCTTTGCCCTCTTCTGGCCTCTGTGCACACCTGGACACACATGGATATCCACAAACACAAACACATACATACAAATAAGTAGTAACTCTTAAACAAACAAACAAAAATCCCAGTCTGTGACTTTTGTAACATCAGAAGAAGTGGCAGCCCTGGCATCACCAGCTGTGTGAGCACCTTGGGCTAGCGGTCGCCTCTGTCAGTCTCTACCTCTCTGTGGAGGCACAGTGGCCCACCTGCTCTGGTATTTGGTGGATCAACAGGGCCAACATTAACTGTTCAGAGTTGCTAGCACCCAGTTACTGAGCACTAAAACAGTCCAGCCCTCTGCACCTACATGGAAAAAACTCCCAACTCCTGCCGCAACCACTCTTTGCTTAGTTGGGAAGTTAGGTGCCAGGCTGAAAAAGAACAGAGGGCTCCATTTGGACCTGACTGGCAGTTTTTCTTTTTTGGTACTGGGGATGGAACCCAGGGCCTCTTACATGCTAGGCAAGTAGTGCTCTGCCACTAAGCTACATCCCAGCCGAGTGGATAAGTTTATATAGCAATACTTGTCCTTTCCGTGCCCACAGCCTGCGGACAGGAGTGGGGCCACAGGGGTTCCCATCATGATGAAGGGTGACGTGAAGCTCATTTGGACATGAGAGAAGTGTTCTCAGTACCTGGCTGCTGCATTCAGAAGCTGAGGGGAGCCAGCCCTGGCTAGGAGGTTACAGTTGGTGACCTTGCCAGTGTCTTACTCCCTTCTTGCCTGGACCTTTTCTTTTGATAAGCTTTTTATTGAATTATACTTCCACATAAGTTTAGTGAACATAACCATGCCACTCAAATTCTCTACTGAGTTTTCAGAAAGTATACACACCTATCTAACTGCCTGATAATAACACATAACTTTATCAGCACCCTGGAAGCACTCATTAACCTCCCTATAACACCCACAGGTAACTTCTGTCCTCACCTTCTAAAATTATAGGTGCTTTTTTTTCTTTCTCTGTTAAGGATTGAGCCCAGGGCCTTGCATACAGTAGGCAAGCAACTCTACCTCTGAGCTATGTCTCCTTCCCTTTTATGTTCGTTCGTTCGTTCTTTCTTTCCTTCTTTCTTTCTTTCTTTCTTTCTTTCTTTCTTTCTTTCTTTCTTTCTTTCTTTCTTTCTTTCTTTCTTTCTTATTTATTTATTTAAAAGCAATTTTTTAATGTGTATGAATGTATTGCCTGCATGTATGTAAGTGCACCCATGTTATTCAATTCCTGTGGAGGTCAGAAGAGGGCATTGGATTCCCTGGAACTGGAGTTACAGTTGTTAGCCACCATGTGGGTGCTGGGAACCGAACCTGGGCCCTCTGCAAGAGCAGCCAGTGCTCTTAACCACTGAGCCATCTCTCCAGCCCCTTTTTAAAAATTTTGATACACGGTGTCACTAAGCTGTCCACGCTGGCCTTGAACTCTGTTGCCCAGTCAGTCATTTATCCTATAATCCTCCTGCCTCAGCCTCCCAAGTAGCCGGGATTCACACCCTGAGTCCCAGCCTCTTTGTAGGTACATTTTGTTTTGAACTTGATCTAAATAAAACCATTCAGGGGACTTCCTGTGTCTGGTTTCTTTCAGTGTTGGTCATGAAACCCATGTGTATTATGTGTAGCTTTAGGTCATTTCCTTTTTTGTATGTAATTCTCTGTGTGAGCACACATATGTTATGGATGTAGGTAGGTGCACATGTGTTCGTGTAGAAGCCAAAAGTCAATACCAGATGTTTTCCTCAGTTTCTTTCCACCTTATTTGTTCATTCGTTTTTGAGACAGGGTCTTACTATGTAGCTCTAGTTGGTGGCCTGGAACTCATTTGTCGACCAGGCTGATCTTGAACTCAAAGATCCACCTGCCTCTGCCTCCGAAGTGCTGGGATTAAAGGTGTGCGCCACCACTCCTGGCTTCCACCTTATTATTTTGAAAAATATTTTCTAATTTTTATTTTATGTGTATGAGTGTTTTGCTTGCATGTGTGTAAGTACACCACCCGTGTGCAATGCCTGCGGCGGCCAGAAGAATGCGTCAAATCCCTTGGAACTGGAGTAAAGGACAGTTGTTAGCTGCTGTGTGGGTGCTGGAACTGAACCCAGGTCCTCTGGAAGAACAGTAAGTGCTCTTAACTGTTGAGCCAGTTACCCTCCAGTACCCTCATCTTACTTTTTGAGACAGGGTCTCTCACTGAATGTAGATCTTACCAGTCTGGTTAGCCTGGCTGAGCAGTGAGCCCCAGGGATCATCCTGTCTCCACCTTCTCAGGCCTTGGATTACAGGTGTGTGCTGGGATACCTGCCCTTTGCTTGTGTGCTGGGGATCAAACTCAGGTCTTCATGCTTGTGTGGCAAGCACTTTACTCACTGAATCTTCTTCCTAACCTCTGGTTTAGTTTGTCTTAAAACTGGGTCTCATAGCCTATGCTGACCTTGAATTCACCATCTGGTCGAGGATGACCTTGAGCTACTTAACCTCAGCTTCTTCCTCCCAAGTGCTGGAATCACAGATGTCTGTCCCATGCCCACTTTGCTGTACTCTGATCTGATATGTGGACATAGAACACTATCCTTCCTGGTGTGGGTGGACATTGGGGTTCTTCTCGATTGTGGCCACTAGGGATAATGCCCCTGAGAACATCTTGTACCTACTGTTTGGTGTGCATGTATTTACCTTTGGTTGGTCATCTGCCAGCAGTGAGATTGCTTTTGCTTTATCCATGCTTGGCTTTAGTAAATATTTCCCAGAGTCCAGAATTTCTGCTTTGCCAGCTGCATACAAGGATTCCAGCTGCTGCCCATCCTGGCCAGCACTCTGATGCCTTTCTCATGTTAACTGTCCTGGTATGGCTTTCCTAGTATCTCACAGTCCTCTTTAATTTTCATTTCTCTATTTCTTTTTCTTTCTCTCTCTCTTTTTTTTTTTCTTGTTTTTGCATTGCTGGGAATTGAACATAGAGCCTCACATGTGTTAGGCAGGCCCTCTACCACCAAGCTATATTACCAGCCTGGTTCTCGTTTTTCTGCTGTCCAGCGAGATGGAACCCTTTCTCATTATACTGTATATCTTAGCACTCTCTCTAGTGAGATGCCTATTCAAGTTCAAGTCTTCTGCTTGTTTTGTTTTATGTCCCTTTTATGTGTGTCTGTGTGTGTTCATATGAATATGTATGGTTGTTTTACTTGACAATTTAATGTTTTCTTCTCTCTTAAAATACCACATTCTTTGTTTGTTTTTTTTTTTTTTTTTTTTTTTTTTTTTTTTGTTTTTTTTTGAGACAGGGTCTCCCTGTAGCCCCAGCTGGCCTGGAACTCACTATGTAAACCAGGCTGGCCTTGAGCT
>NW_008335297.1:68586-80849 GCF_000622305.1 Nannospalax galili | reverse complement strand
TCTCCCTGTAGCCCTAGCTGTCCTGGAACTCACTATGTGGACCAGGCTGGCTTTGAACTCACAGAGATCTGCCTGCTTCTGCCTCCTGAGTACTGGGATTAAAGGTGTGTGCCATCACGCCCAGCCTCTTTCTTTGTTTTTAAGTGTGTGTGTGTGTGTGTGTGTGTGTGTGTGTGTACGTACGTACGTACACATGTATACATGTGGATGTGTTCATGTGGATGTGTAGGTGTATGCCAGAGTTGAGCACTGGCTGTGTTTCTTGGTTGCTTTACCACTTATTTTATTTTTGAGGTGGTGTCTCTCCCTGAGCTTGGAGCTCACTGATTTGCCTGGGCTGGTGAGCTCCAGGGATCCTCCTCTCTCTACCTTTTCAGCGCTGGAGTTTCAGATGCATGCTGCCATTCCCTTCTTTTTATGTAAATGCTGGGGATCCAAACTCAGGTCCTTTTGCTTGTATGGCAAGCTCTTTACTGACTGAAAAGCTCAACTTCAATTTGTATTAGGATGAACCCTTCAATTTTCTAAAGAAAATGAATTTGGTATTGATATTCATATATCAGAAGATCTTACTCAACATTTATGATTGTGAGGTTGGAACCTCTTGTCAGTGTGGAGTGGTGTGGCAGCAGTTGGCACAGTTGAGCATGCCATTGTCCCCCACTTAGTGTGTGCTGCTCACATCCTCCTGTGTAGCTCCTGATGCTGTGGAGTTCATGTTCCTTGTTTAGTGTGGCTGAATCTGGGTATTTGGTCATGGGCAGATCTAGAGCTAGAGGGGATTGGAGCTTTGCTACATTCCCTGTGACTCTGAAAGATCCTTTATCCTTTCTGTCACTCAGTTTACCCCTCAGTAAGAGCCTTTATCTCCTGAGATAGTTGTGAGAGTTCAATGTACTCATCGCAGCGCCTTGTCTATGGTGAACATTCAGTGAAGGAAAAAAAAAAACAACTGGTTCTCGGGATCTGGGGAGATGGCTCAGTTGGTAAAGTGCTTGTTGTGCAAGCACGAAGTCCTGAGTTCAGATCCATGTCAAAGCTGAGCAGGTAGCATGCTGGGGGCACTCAGACATGAGCGTCCCTGGGACTTGTTGGCCAGCCAGTCTAGCTGAATCAGTGCTCTCTAGGTTCAGTGAGAGACTCTGTCTCAAAAATAAGGTGGGGCATGATAGAAGAAGAGGTCAGTTCCAATTGTTGATCTCTATGTTTCATACACACGTGCACGCACCCATGTGAACATGTACATAACACATACACTCACACAAGAAAAACAAAACAACAAAAACCCAACAGAAACAACTGTGCAATGCTTAGTGAATTCTCAGCGGACTCTAAGATACACCTTAGCTAGAGTTATGTTCTGAAGCGGTGAGCCCTGATTCCCTCTGTGGCTAGACACCAGGTGGCTGGTCTGAGGTGGAGGGAAACTTCTTCACAACTTCTACCTTTATTTTAGTTCTTGAATCATGTGAGTGGTAAGTGTAGGGGTAAGTAGAAGAACCAACTGGGGAAGGTGTTCTCAGCACTAAAATTGCCTTTTGTCTCCTACCCATCCCTACCTCTCCCCTTCCTGCTTTTCTCCCAGAGCCAACCAGTGTGGAGCTGCATGTGGATGGTGTGAGCGACATTTGCACAAAGGGCGGGGACGTCAACTTTGTGTTCACCGGCTTCTCTGTGAATGGAAAGGTTTGGTTTCAGGCTCTGCTGTTTCTTCATTTGCTCTGTGGTGTGTCATCTCTCAGCCTTTACAGAAGCAGGGTGCTTGCACCCACAGGGCATTCAGAGTGAGCACTGGGCTGTGGCAAGTGCAGTCAGTTTGGGGCCATCCCCCTGTCCGAGAGTTTAAATGCTGGGAATGGAATTTTCTGGGGTTGCTCCTTTGGGGAGGAGCACGCAGCCCGGGACCTGGGTTGTTGCCCTTGCTATGGGTGAGCTAAGTTCAGTTTCTACCAGAGGAGGCTCCCCCTCACAGGAGGCTTCCCCTAATGGAGGCCCCTGCCAAGAGGAGCCTCCCTCAAGAGGAGTCTCCCCCCAGAGGAGGTTCCTTCCTGACTCCTGCTCCCCCTGCCAAGAGTATCTCTGGAGAACGTAATCTTCTTGAGGTATTCCAGAACACTTGGGTAGTGTGAGTCAGGGTGCTGATCTGTGTGAGCACTGCTCTCAATCTGATTCTCAGCAGAGAGAAACTTCCCTCTGTCCAACTCCCAGAGTGGACAGAACATTTGTTTACTGCTGTGGTCCTCATGGTGTGGACTTACTTCTCTCTATGTTAAGAGTGAGGCCCTCAGTTCTGTTTACACATGTGGGTTTCTTACTGGAGAGGGGAATCTTGGGTATTTTTTTCTATCTTAGTGGTTTGTAAAATAGTGATAGATATTTTTAAGATTTATTTTATTATGTGCATGTGTATGCATGTGTCTGGGGTATGTGCATGTGAACGCAGGTGCCTGAGGCCAGAGGTGTGGAATTCCTCTGGAGTTGGAGTTGTGAGCTGCCTCACGTGGGTACTGGGAACCAAACTCTGCAAGAGCAATATACTATTTTTAACTGCTGAGCCATCTCTCCAGCCCCATAGTGATACATCTTTAATCTTAGATTCAGTAGTATAGTATTATTTTACTGTCTCTGTTCCCTTCACAAGGGCTCCATGATTATATACTCTTCAAAGAGGCCTTTGACCCAAAGAAGGCTCCAGGTGTCACTTGGGGACTAAGCAGGAATAATAGTACCTTGTCTGGATGGGGGCCTTTCCTGGAGGGATGCTTGTCTAAAGGGCTGTGCTACCTGTCAGTCTAAACTTCTTCTCATAGGTCCTCAGCAAAGGGCAGCCCTTGGGCCCTGCAGGAGTTCAGGTATCTCTGAGAAGCACAGGCACTGATGCGAAGATCCAGTCTACGGTCACACAGCCTGGTGGAAAGTGAGTAGTGTCCTGATGTATAGCCTGGGAACTAGAACCAGGCTATGGCAGATGTAGGAGAGCTTTGATCAGGTTCATGCTTTCAGAGCCCAGCATCCTCATGAAGTGGGAGTCATTGGTTCTACTGTACAGGATGGAGTGATTATCACCTACTGTGTCTATAAAGTCCCTGTTTCAGACTTGGCACTTAGTAGGCCATCATTTAACCTTTGGGGGTAGCCCTGCAAGCCCAGCAGCCTGAGTTTGAATCTAGGCTCCTCTATGTGCTTTTTGACCTGGGACAAGGTACCTTCTGTGCGGTGTTTTTTCATTTGTAGATGAAGATAATTGTAGAACCTACTTCAGAGGTTACTGAGAAAATTAGTATTATTGCTTCAAATTGTCTGGCTTGCAGTTTGTGTTTAATGTTTGCTCAATATAAGTTAGTGCAATTATGATTTAAAAACAGTGTTTTATCACTTACATCGAAACTGTTTTGTAGTTGGACCTGATGATTATTTAATTAACCTTGCTGAGTGGAATTTAAAGGACTTATTTAATGGATCTGTGTAGTGGAGATAGTTAAGTTGTAAATGTTAACAGATGTGTCAAAATTAATACCAAAATAGTTGGGAACTGATAATTTTGAAATAATTCAAAGTATTACCACGTCAGTACACAAGCCTGACTAAAATAGCGACATAGAAATTGATACTCAGTTTCTCAGTAAGTTACCCGCCTAAAAAATATTGTTCATCTTATTTTTGTCTTGAAATAATGTTTCTCCATGATTGGTGCCTCCCAGTCCTGATATTTTTTTTAAAAAAATACTTTATTATTTTTATGTGTATGAGTATATTGCCTGCACGTATGTGAGTGTACCTGTGTCGTGCAATGCCGTGGAGGTCAGAAGGAGGCTTCAGATTTCCCTGGAACTGGAGCTAAAGATGGTTTGCAGCTGCCATGTGGGTGCTGGGAATCGAACCTGAGTTCTCTGAAAGAGCAGTCAGTGCTCTTAACTACTGAGCCATTTCTCCAGCCCCCCAGTCCTGATCTTTTTTTTAATTTTTTTGTCTTTTTGAGACAGGGTCTCCCTGTAGCCCCAGCTGTCCTGGAACTCACTATGTAGACCAGGCTGGCCTTGAACTCACAGAGATCCGCCTGCCTCTGCCTCCCAAGTGCTGGGACTATAGGCATGTGCCACCATGCCCGGCTCAGTCCTTATCTTTTAAGGAGTGTGGAGCTGTGCTTTTTACCTGGCCTAGAGCAAGCTGAGTATGCCTAGACCAGAGTACTTAGGACCAGAAATGCTTGGATGTGGAATCTTTCAGATTTCGGAATATTTTCATTTGTGTAGTATGTTAGTTTCTTGTTGCAGACATGCACAACTGGAGGAAAGATCTGCTTGGCTCTTGGTTTCAGGGTGTAGTCGCTAGCTGCCATGTTTTTGGGGCTTAGCAAGGCAGGACACCTGGGAGCAGGGCATGGTGGAGGAGGCCACTCACCTCCTGGCAGACAGGAAGCAGAGAAAGAAAGGATGAGGTGAGGTAGACCCTTTGAAGGCATGTCCCCAGTGACGTACTTCCTCCAGTGAGGCCCTGCCCCCTAGCCCTCCACTTCCCCTAGTGAAGCCCCACCTTCCACAGGTCCCACCACCTCCCAGAAGTCCATCTTACTATGAATTCATCAGTCTAATCTGTTGGTTGGGTCAGAGCCCTCATGAGCTTGTCACCAAAGCCCCACCTGTGAACACTTCAGGGACACTTTATATCCACCCTGTGATATAATGTGATGTCTTGGGAATGGGGCCCACATTTAAACATAAAATTCATTAATATTTGATACACATCTTGAATATATAGGGTGAAGGTATTCATACAATATTTTAAATAATTTATTACGTGAAATAATTTCATGGTATGAAATTTTCTACTTGTGGAATATTGGTGCTCAGAAAGTTCTGGATTTTGGAGTGTTTTGGATTTAGGATTTCAAATGAGAATGATCCAGCTGTGGTTTGTTGTAGACCTTACCAGGAAGCACCTTGAACTTTCTAAGTTCCTTTACCCTGTGCGTTCTAAGCAATGCTAAGAGCTTAACATGGGGACACTGTGGAAGTAAAGAAAAGGCTAAATCTTAAAAATGCCCAAAGCCACTGGCACGTTCAGTTTTATTATAGCAAAGTAGTTGATTTTGAAAGTGTTTATTTTTGCTTAGAGGACCAGAGGGATAATAGTCCATCATGGCAGGAAGACATAGCTGCAGTCACAGGCAGGAAGCGGAGATATCCCATGGTCACCTGCAAACACACAAAGCAGAGAGAGAGCTGGAAGTGGGCAAGACTGTAAGATCTCAAGCCCACCCCAGACTCCTTCCTGCTCCTTCTTGTTCATGCTAGTCAAACCTGGCTGATAGAAGATGAGTTCATGCTGGAACTGGAGATGCTGGCGAGTGTCAGCCCTCTCCTTGCTGTCTGCTCACAGGGCCACCTGCCATGTGTCCTTGTGCACAGGAAGTGCTCAGCACACAGCTTGCACATGGGTTTGGACAGAGCAGAACTGGATTGAGTAGCTAATAGGAAGTTAGTGCTAATTCCTACTCTGTTTCCTTATGCTGCCTGGATTGGTCATAGTCTTAAACGCAGGTTGCTTGGAGAAAGTGAAGTGCATTTTGTGTTTCTCAGGTTTGCATTTTTTAAAGTTCTTCCTGGAGATTATGAAATCCTCGCTACTCATCCGACCTGGGCGCTGAAGGAGGTGAGCATTTGAGCTGTCTGTGGCCATGCCAGTGCTGTTCTAGTTTGGGGACAAAGGTGGAGACTTTGAATTGAGGATGTGAAATTAGGTCACAATTTTTCCAGATGTCTCTGAAGAACCAGGGGTGCTAAGGGTGTGGGAGTTTCTGGGGGATCTCCCCTGCCACAGCTAGTGCCACTGGTGTTGGTTTCAGTTTTAGGTGATAGTGTTATCTTCTTGCTGTGAAAAATCCAAAAGGGATGAAATCAACTAGGTGGATTTTTATCATAGCTGCGAAAAAATAAGTTAAAGTAAGTTCAAAGCCATCCTAACATGCTTGTTTTCTTTTGTGTTGGTTCTGAGGTGGTGTTTCCTTCTTGCCAAAAGAAGCTGCAGAGGGCTGGGCTGTTCAGTGGTAGAGCATTGGCCTAGCACATAGGAGGCGTTAGGCTCCTTCCATAGCACCACCATCAAAAAAGGGAAGATTCAGGGACTGCAGAAATGGCTCAGTGGTGAAGAGCATTGGCTGCTCTTGCAGAGGACCCAGGTTTGGTTCCTAGCACCCACATAGTAGCTAATGATAACCCAAACTCCAGTTTTAGGGGATTTGATGCCTCTCTTCTGGCCTCTGCTGGCATTACATGCACACGGTGCACTTCTCTATACTAGGCAAAACATTTAAATGCATAAAACAAAAAAAGGGAAGATTCAAGTATTAAAGTTGTCACAGGTTGTGTGTATTCATAATTGGTATAATTTGGTATCAAGTCATAGTACATAGTGTTTAAATATTTTTATTACGTTTATATGTTGGGGGTGGTGTGTCACATCACACTTGAGGTCAGAGGCAACTTAGTTCTCAGCTTCGATCATGTTGGTCCTGGGATCAAACTCAGGTTGTCAGGCTTGGTGGCAAGTGCCTTTATCTGCTTAGTCATCTCCCAGGCCCAGTATTTAGCATTTATAACTTGTAAGTTTCAGGGTTTTTTCTCTTCTGGAGCAACATTTAAAACTCAAGAGCCTCCACATACATAATAATTTACCTAGAATAAATTTTAGATTTGCCTTGTGTGTTAATTACATACATGAAGGAACATGAGTTTTATTGATGGAAGGCTGTGGTTTTTAAAGCCAAGCACATTTGTTATACTGTAGGCTTCATTGCTTCCCTTTAGATGCTGCCATTTCATTGCCACATGGGTGACAGTATACCTTGTGCTAAGTACTGTGCACTATCTGCATTATCCAGACTTCTTATTTTTTTTCAAAGATTTATTTTATTTATTTTTTGGTCTCTTTGAGACAAGATCTCTCTGTAGCTCCAGCTGGCCTGGAACTCACTATGTAGACCAAACTGGCCTTGAGCTCACAGAGATCTGTCTGCTTCTGCCTCCCATGTGCTGGGATTAAAGATTTATTTTATTTTTAATTATATATATGTTTTTATGTGTGGGTATCTGCACATGAGTGCAGTGCCCTTAGAGGCTAGAAGAGGGCATCAGATTCCCCCTGGAGCTGCCTGATGTGGGTCCTGCCATCTCTGCTCCTGTCCAGACTTCTTATAAGAAGACATTTGTTCTGTGTGTTTTAGAATATTGTCCACATAATGGGTCCTGTAACTTGAATGTGTAGAAATGAATAAGCTTGGATTTTTTTTTTTTAATGAAAGTAACAAAGAATCATACATAAATGGTTTTAGTTCACCTTTATCCAGTGAAAACTCTTTGTGTCTATGAAAAGAAAAATGATTTCCTGTTTGGTTTAATATGTCAAATAATTGCATAAAGTCACAATTGAGTGTTAGAATTATTCTTTCAGCATTTTCAGTGGTTCTTTCAGTATTTAAATTTTCAAGTTTATTTTACTGCTTTGTGTTTGAATTTTTAAAAAAAGATTTATGTGTATACATCTTCTGTCTGCATGTATTATATATGTGTATCTTGTGCATGCAGCTTCTTCAGAGGCTAGAAAAGGGCATCTGATCCCCTGGATTTGGAGTTATGAATGGTTGTGAGCTACCATGCTAGTAGGTGTTGGGAACTGAACCCAGGTTGTCTGCCCACGCTAACCTCAGATTCACAGTAATCTTGCCTCAGCTCCCCAGTATGAGGATTGTAAGGGTGAACCACAACACCTGACTATAAAAGTTTAGTAGTTGTTTTAACTGCAAAGGTTTAGTTGTTGGGTTTTTTTTTTTCCTTCTTTTTTAAGTTAAAACCTTTTCCTTTCATAGGCGAGCACCACAGTGCGTGTGACCAACTCCAATGCTAATGCTGCTGGTCCTCTTGTAGTGGCTGGCTACAATGTATCTGGCTCTGTCAGAAGTGATGGGGAGCCCATGAAAGGGGTGAAGTTTCTTCTCTTCTCTTCTTTAGTGACCAAAGAGGTAAGTTTGGAAAGCAAAGTCCCAAAGCGTGGTGGCAAGCGGGGTTCTGCTGTTGAGCACAACAAGGGATAGTTTATGGCCTTGATGTTTAAAAACACTGTGTGTCTCCATTGGCTGTTCACACTGAAGGCAGTGGAGTTCAGTGAAGTCCTCAGGCTTTGACCAAATAGAATCAGGTTCATATAGCGCTCAGGTTCCAACAAGTACCTTTTGCTCTGGGATCTTGGGTCTGTCACTTCCCTTTTTGAGCCTGCTTTCTTATTTTGGGGAAGGACAGCCTTGTCATTTTTCCTGAGAAGATAACCTGTTTTTAAATTAAAAAATTATTTTATGTTTATGAGTGTCATGTCTGCATGTACGTAAGTACACTGTACCTGTGTTGTGCAATGCCTATGGGCAGAAGAGGGTGCCAGATCTCCTGGAACTGGAGTTACAAATATTTGTTAGCCACCATGTGGGTGCTGGGATTCAAACCCAGATCTTCTACAAGAACAACCAGTGCTCTTAACTGCTGAGCCAACTCTCCAGCCCTTCATTTTTAACTTTTACAGTTGAATATAAAGATTTGTTTTCCCTTTGGTTGCACAAATCCACCCTAGAGTTGAGAAATACATGCATTGACCTATAAAAGTTGGCCTGGCCTCTGGTGTGGCTGGTGGGTAATTAGAATGTGGAAATGGAAAAGGAATCTTTTCTTCTCCTGACATAGGATGTCCTGGGCTGCAATGTGTCCCCAGTGCCTGGGTTCCAGCCCCAGGATGAGAGCTTGTTGTATCTGTGCTACACGGTCTCCAAAGAAGATGGCTCGTTCTCCTTCTATTCCTTGCCGAGTGGGGGCTACACTGTGGTGAGTGAGCAGTTTGTTTCTGTGTTGACAGTATGATGTGGGAAGAGCCTGTGCCATCTGGGTGTTGTGTGACTATGACTACCTGTGAGGTAAAGCAACTTAAAGAGGAAAGGTTTGTCTTGGCTCGTGATCTGAGTCCTTGTTGCTTTTGGGACTGAGGCAAGGCAGTAGGGTGTGGTGGAAGCCTGTGGTGGAGGAAACCTGTTCAGTATGCAGACTGGGAGGCACAAGGAGGGAATGGGTTGGGGGGGGGTCCCAATATGCCTTCAAGGGCATGCTCCAGTGGCCTGATTTCCTTCTGGTAGGCCCTGTCTCTTAAAGATGCCTGCACCTCCCAGTAGTACTACAGGCTGACAGCCAAGCCTTTAGCAGGGGATGTCCAACCTGCCACATTGCCACATGACCATATCATCTCCAGTGTATTGGGCCATATCTACAGCTATTGTGTGTGGCACTGGCCCACAGGCTGTGTGTTAGATACACTTGTTGACACACAGCCTTTGAGGAAGGTTTAAGATCTGAATTGTAACAGGTATCGAAGGACCAGGTGACTGGCCTCCTGTTCATGGACACTCTGCCTAGAGGAGACAGACCGAGCATCTGTAACCTTAAAGTCCCAAATCTGAAATGCTCCAAAATTGCAAAGTTTTTGATCGCTAACATGAGGCTACAAATGGAAACTTCCACATTGTACACAAAATTATCAAAGACACGGTCTGTGCTGTCTGTAAGGTATGTGTAAGGTATAAAGGAATCTCCTCCTTAGACTTGTATCCATCCCCAAGTGGTTCATGGTGCATATGCAAGTATTCTGGCATCTGGAAAGTTTTTCAGTGAGGAGCACTTCTGGTCATAGCATGTTTGCTCCCAGGATGCACAGCCCCTCAGCTGGAGCAAAGCTCCCCACTTCCTTTACTTAGCTGCAGTCCATATTCTCGGGGTTTGCTTTTTGGCTGCTAGACCGAGGTGTATATTGATGGTGGGGTCATATTGCTGGTTCCTTTTGTTTTGTTTTTTGAGACAGGATCTCCCTATAGCTCCAGCTGGCCTGGTACTCGATATATAGATCAGACTGGCATGAATCTTACAGAAATCCACCTGCCTCTGCATCCTGAGTGCTGGGATTAAAGGCATGTGCCAACACGCCTGCCTGGCTTATGCTGCTGGTTCTTAATCACCACTCTCCTTTCAGGTTCCGTTCTACAGAGGAGAGAGGATCACATTTGACGTGGCACCTTCCAGGCTTGACTTCACCGTGGAGCATGACAGCGTAAGAATCGAGGTAAGGCCTCCCTGTGCTCCAGACAGGTGTTTGGGTTCCCAGCTCTGACCACAGGTGTTGCAAACATGTCCAAATCAATATTGTGTCCAGCATGGCTGTGAAAGAAAATGGGACCTTGTAATGTGTTCTGTGTTAGCTTGGGATCCACCAGATGCCTCTCTTACAAGGCATTTCCATCTTAGAGATCTCGAGTCCTGGGCAGCCCAGCTTCCTTCAGTAGGGTTTTTGTTGAGTGTCAGCGGCACATTTTCAGTCCTGTTCTGGGATTGCAAGTGCCACAGTCCTTGTGGAATTCATGTTTGTTTGTTTGTTTTTAATATTTTATTTATTTATTTTTATTTATTTGTATGAGTGCATTGCCTGCATGTAGGTAAGTGCACCCATGTCATGCAATGCCTCCCTGTAGCCCCAGCTGTCCTGGAACTCACTATGTAGACCAGGGTGTCCTCGAACTCACAACCATCTGCCAGCCTCTGCCTCCCGAGTGCTGGGATTAAAGGCGTATGCCACCACGCCTGGCTATTATTTTTATTTTATGTGTATGCGTGTATTGCCTGCATGTAGGTAAATGCACCCGTGTTGTGCAGTGACCATGGAGGACAAAAGAGGCTGTTGGATCCCCTGGAACTGGAGTTATGGACAGTTGTTAGCTGCCATGTGGGTGCTGAGGTTCAAACCTGGGTCTTCTGTAGGAATAGTCAGTGTTCTTAACCACTGAGCCATCTCTCCAGCCCTGGAATTCATGTTTTAATGATGGAAAGATGCCGGTGTGGATATATGTTTGCCAGTGTATTAGAAGGTGATACTTGTACTCTGGAGACATAAGAGGAGAAAGGAGACCATGGGTTCAGGGCAGATGGCAGGGCTGCAGCTTATGGTGCCTGTTGTTGGGAAGGTGCCTCCTATGGAAGGTGCGTTGACCTAGTCTAAAGGAGGACACGAACTGTAGTGAAATCTGTGGAAGTGCAAAGGTCTTGAGGCAGGACTGGCCTGGGGAGTCTGTGGCACCCTGAGGAGGCCAGGGAATCTGGAGCAGAGGGAGGGAGGGAGGGAAGGAGTGAGGAAGGGGAGAGAGAGTCGGAGAGGAGATGGAGCAGATCTGGTGGAGCCTGGTGGGGTATCCATTGTGTTTGTAGGAGTTGGGCTGAGCAGAGGGCAATGTATTGAGGAAAACTTGGCTGGACCACCAGGGACATGAATGGATGTCCATGGACAGGATGGATGGTGAGATGTAGGTCAGAGAAACTCCTTAGACCCTAGAAGAGGTGGTAAATGTTTTTCATCATATTTGTGTCATCTTTAATTACAGAAATAGTAGATAGTTACTGCTGGCAATTTACTACATGGAGCAGTTCCCCAAAGAACATAGCAGTCTTTCCTAAATGGACCACCTGGTATTAGAGTTATTGAAAAAATTACTTTTTTTTTATTTATTTTTATTTATTTTTAATTTTTATAACATACTGAAAAGCACTGTGCTAAAATAGTGCAGACTCAGAGGAACTGGCTTTTAGGTCACACACGCAGCAGGGAACTGACTCTGCCTTTTAAGATTCAGTAAGGCATTTAACTGTTCTGCCCTGCACAGCAGGAACAGGATGACGAGACCAGCCTCCCCCTGCCAGAGCTTGCTGGAAGGGTGGGCAGGTCCATGGGCAAAGACATTCCCATGCCACCTCAGGTGTGAGTTTTTAACCAGCAGTGCCTGAAGTTTCAAGTGAGGGCCTAGGCCTAGAAAGTTCCACCACATCAAGAAGCATCCGTGTCTTACCTGTCACTCTTCCCTATGTGTGCTTTAGTATCTGGCACATAGTAAGTGCCTAAAAAAACATTTGCTGCTGCATAAGTGAATTAATAAGTTGGCAAGTCAATGGATTACCATTTGTTTTTGTGAGAATTATTCCTGAATAGAAAGGTATCTTCATTTTCTTTTCTTTTTTCTCCTCTTTCCCTTTCCCTCCACTCTTCCCAGGCTGCTCTCAAACTTATTGTCCTCTGATTTAGCTCCCGAATGCTGGGTTTGTAAGTGTGTGCCATCATGCTCTGAAATTTTTCTTTCTTTTTTCTTTTTTTTTTTTGGTCTTTTTGAGACAGGGTCTCCCTGTAGCCCTAGCTGA
>NW_008335297.1:40788-67846 GCF_000622305.1 Nannospalax galili | reverse complement strand
TTGTCCTCTGAGTTAGCTTCCGAATGTTTGGTTTTTAAGTGGGTGCCATCATGTGCTGAAATTTTTCTTTCTTTTTTCTTTTTTTTTTTTGGTCTTTTTGAGACAGGGTCTCCCTGTAGCCCTAGCTGACCTAGAACTCACTATGTAGACCAGGATGGCCTTGAACTCACAGAGATCTGCCTGCCTCTGCCTCCAGAGTGCTGGGATTAAAGGCATGTACTACCACGCCTGGCTTGTTTTTCTTTTTAAGACAAGGTCTCATGTAGCCCAGGCTGACCTGGGTAAGGCTGGCTTTAAACTCCTCATTCTCCTGCCTTCATCTCCCAAGTGCTGGGATTACAGATGTGTGCCATCAGTCTTGGCTAAAATCTTGTTTTATCAAGCTCTCTTTCATCCAGGAGCATTTATTGAAGGCCTGATGTATAGCAGGCAGCTTAGACAGAAAAGGCTCTATCTTTATGGAACTTACCTTCTCTGTAGCCCAGGCAAGCCTTGAACTCTGAAAGCTTGCATTCTAGTGAGAGGGTGACAAGCTAGGAAATTGAACAAGGGCATTCAAGCCTTATGAGTTTGATAGATATTAGTTTGACAGTATTGAATTTGAAGAGCCAGGGGTCAGGAAAGCTGGAGCCCAGCACCTCCAGAGATGAACCTAGGCCTAGTGCTCACAGTGAGCAGGACGGACACAGCCAGACAAATCACGGGCTGTGTGCTGTGCTCACAGTGAGCAGGGAAGACAGCTAGACTAGGCACAGGCTGTGTGCTGAGTGATTTTAGGGTTGTAAGCTAGGCTTTGTAGAGCGTCTCTGGGCCTGGGTTCTGGCTGTCAGGTGGGGGCTTTTGGGCTTTACAAAAGGGAGTATAGATCATTGGTCCCAGGGGATGCTGGGTGCTGGGCTAGGAGTCCCAGGCTGTACTGTGGGGAATAGGCCAAGGATCTCGGGCATTGTTGGGGGGCTAGGCCTTGGCAATGCTAGGGGGACAGGCTGGGGGTCTCATGCAATGTTGGGGAGATAGGCCATGGGTCCTAGGGTGATGCTTGGGGCACAGGCCAAGGATCTCAGGCAGTGTTGGGTGGACATGCCATGGGTCCTAGGAGATGTTGAAGCAATGCGCCAGGGGTTCCAGATGATGGTAGGGGACAGGCTGGGGGAATCCTAGTTGATGCTGGGGAGATAGACTGGGGGTTTTAAGTAATATGGCTTGTGTTTGGGAAGCTGGGGCATATGGAAGGGAAGGACCAGGAAAGGGCCAGGCTGGGGAACTTTTACAAGCCTGGGTCAGTGATCTTCGAGTCAGGAAGTGAGTCTTCAGACCGTCTTATTCAACTCTGATCACCATCCATCCACTGGCCATGCAGCTGAGGAGATAGATCGAGGCTGTGGAGAGGGGCCTGGCTGGAGCTAGGCTGAGAGGGCAGCAAATGGGAAATTTGGGGAGTGATCGTGCACGGCAGAAGGGGTCTGGTGATGCTAGCATGTGAGCACCTTCTGTTCTTCCTTTTGCAGCCTGTGTTCCATGTCATGGGGTTCTCGGTCACTGGGAGGGTCCTGAATGGACCTGAAGGAGAAGGCGTCCCCGAGGCCATGGTCACCCTGAACAACCAGATCAAAGGTGGGCAGACACTGTGGCCCTGAGCCTGCTCAAATGGCTTATTTTGGATCATGGAAAGAAATGGAAGCAAGGAACACAGTCTCAGTGACCTTATGAAAACACCAGGTTTTTAAAGCTCTCGTGAAATGTGCCTATTGGGAAATGCCCGCTTTGGGGCTTGTCTTGTGTTCACATGCTTTTGTTTCACAGTCAAAACGAAAGCAGACGGCTCCTTCCGCCTGGAGAACATTACAACGGGCACGTACACCATCCATGCTCAGAAGGAGCACCTCTACTTCGAGACGGTTACCATCAAGATTGCACCCAACACCCCGCAGCTTGCTGACCTCATTGCCACAGGGTAAGTATGCATTGGGTGGTGTCGGGCACACGAATGCTTAGTGATCTGACTGCTTCTGCCCAGGATCCATGTTCAGCTCTGACAACTTTCGAGAAATTCAGGCTGGCTTTCATTTAGAATGATTAGTGCTGAATCTTACAAACGGAAGGTACTTAAATTTATCTTCCTTCAAAGTTAAAATAGCTATGTTAAATAGGAAAAAAGAGGGGCTGGTAAGGTGGCTCAGTGGTGAAGGCTCTTGTTGCTAAGCTTGATGACCTGAGTTCATTCCCCGTGACTACATGGTAGAAGAATTGTTAACTGTCTCCCACAAGTTGTCCTCTGACCTGTCATGTGTGCTCGTACGCACACACACACACACACACACACACACACACACACACACAAATTAATAAAACATATCTTTCTTAGAAGGTCTTTCCTTACCTGATCTTAGAGGACTTTGGTGAGTGCTGTGGTGGTTGGACATGTGCCAGGTGGTGTTTTAGGTCATTGGTGGAGTTCACCTCTTAGTCACTGATAGCAAATGTGTCAAGGACAGATTGTAAAAGATTGGAAAAACACTTGGGCTTCCCATTCTGACAGGAGTGTCTGTGGACAGTTAAGTGATGAGGGTTCAGTTTTGGTCTCATAGCCACCAGGTGGCGCCCTCTCCCAGATGCTTGGCTAGCCTTTTCACCTTGAAGCTCTGAGCTCAGGTCGGTAGACATAGACTAGTTGACTGGAAGTGGTATGTCAGCATCAAAGGGGTGGGCTGGGGAGCCTAAGTGAGTGTGGTCACAGGAATAAGTATTAGGTACAAGGTGGTGCCCAACACCAAAGCTAGGGAGCTAAGCCCTGGCAAACAGTCCACAGGCCTAGTCACCCAGGATCTACTAGGGAACAGGTGGGTTATCTCCTGTGAACAGGTGGGTTAGGGTTATAGTGCTAGCTCAGCATTGACAGGAGATGAGGAAGAAAATTGCCCTTAGAAAATAATTCTTGGATTCAATCCTCTTCTCCCTTCATTTTCACAAACTGTCCTCTTTTTGTGTGTGTGTATGTGTTGGGAAATGTATACTAGGTAAGCACTCTGCCATTGAGTTATCCCCTAACCCCCCCAAACATCTGGTCTGGGTGAGGTACTGTGTCAGGGGAGGTCATTACAAAGAACCAGACCAAAATGATGAGGATAGGGCTGCCAGTTCCCTGGGGAGATAACCAAAGAGAGAGATGCTTAGTTAGGAATTGTGCAGGAAGAGATAAGCAAGTTCTGAGATTTCAGGTATGTGTGTGTTTATATGGGGTGAATGTATCCTGTGAGGCCTTAGGAAGATCAAGGTCACAAAGTACAGGGCTTCCAGGCAGGGAGGATCATGCTCAGAGGGGAGGACGGGAAAAAATGAGCTGAGCCAGTGTGGCTAGAGGTAGGTGATGAGGTCACAGAGCCTATGCCGGGTGCATGTGGGGCAGGGTCAGCTCTTGTCCAAAAAGAGTGATAGGGATTGTAGTGATAGGGATTTTGGCTTTGACAGGTTTTTTTTTTTTTTAATTCTTCCTGGCTGCTGGATGGAGAGGAGTTGGCAGGAAATCAGGGTGTTGGTGGAGGGCACAGATAGGAGCCCGTGGCAGTCCTTTGGAGGAGATGGGGGTGGCTCAGAGCTGGGTGCTGGCGAGAGAAGAAATGAAACAGGTTTGATAAGCTGTCAGATGCAGAAGGTCAGTAGGCCTGTGTTGCTGGGGCCCTGGCTTCTTATTTGAGCAATTGCACAGAAACCAGCAGAGGGTGTTTGGAGCCCCTGGAACTGAAGTTACAGATGGTTGTTGGCTGGGATTCAAACAGCAAGTGTTCTCAACCACTGAGACATCTCTTCAGCCTCTTGTTAACTCTTTAGTAGATAGTGCCAAAGAGCTGGCTGTACCTTTGCTCATCCTAGGCTCTGCACCCTGGCCTCTCCTGTCTTGTTTCCCTTCCATGATTTTCTGGGTGAGGTAGACAGGATTCTGTGGCATTCAGCATAGCCCATGATTGCCAGACTCCCAAAGTTCTTTATTACCTTTCTGCCAGAGCAGAAACTGATGATTATCTCCAGCAATTGTTTAAGATGAAAAAATAGGACTTTTAGTGAGTTGGAAAAGTGGGCATCCTGTTGGGGATCTTGTCACACCTGCCACAGTGTAGAGCTGGGAAGCAGACGGTCCCTGAGGACTTCCTCAGTGAGTTCCCTGCCTTCTATGTATTTCTCAAGGCACGTGATGCAGCACCCCATACCTGTTCCTCTGGATGCTCAAATCGGAGTCATTCCCTGTTAGTGGCTCCCATCTCCTGAGGAACTTGGTTTCAGCTTTGCAACTTTTAATCTTAATGATGCTCTGCACAGTCTCTCAGTTTGCTCTTCTCTACACATGGCATCTGATCACAAACGAGAAGTCGTCTTTGGTAACCCTGCCTCATTTTATGGCCTGCTTAATGGCACTGTTTTACAGGCAGCAGGCTCTTCCTTTTTTAGGGCTAGCCCAGTTACTTCAGTGATCCAATTACCTGAAATGTTTTTATTACCCGCAGATTTTCTGCCAATGACTTCTGCAATAGGGGATTGCCAGATGTTATCCAGAGTATAGGCACTGGGTCTGCCCTTGGCCTCTGTTATAGAAAGAGCAAGGTCCTCCATGCCTCCTGGAGGTGGCTTTCCAAAGTGGAAGTCTATAGTATGTCTCTTGCATCAGACTGACTGGTCTCAGGCACGAAGGCCGTTCAGGGTTGTGTCTGGGGGTTGCCAGGAGCTTGTGCAGTGACTGGGGCCTCTTGTTGCAGTTTCAGCGTCTGTGGCCAGATATCCATCATCCGCTCTCCTGACACCGGCAAGCCGATGAGCAGATACAAGGTGGTCCTGTCTTCTCAAGACAAGGACAAGTCTCTGGCCACTGTGGAGACAGATGTTCACGGATCATTTTGCTTTAAAGCAAAACCAGGGATCTACAAAGTCCAGGTGCGATGAGTTTTGCTTGATTTAAAATGTTGGAGGGCTGAGGAGGTAGCGCAGTCTGTAAAGGGCTTGCTATGCAAGTATGAGGACAGATAAAAAGCTAGGCATGCTGGCAAGACAGGTAGATAGATCCCTGAGGTGCACTGGCCAGCCAGCCTAGCCTACTGGGTGAGCTCCAGGCCAGTGTGATCCTTTCAAAAGGAAAAAAAAAGGTGGACTGCTCCTGAGGAACAGCCCCTGAGATGACCTCTCGCCTCCACATGCACCCACATGCATGTCCACACACACCCACATGCGCACAATATTGGAGAAAACTTGATGGGGGTTTTCCCAAAGACTGGTGAGCTAGAGTGTAGAGTACAAGATAGCATTTCGGTTGCTGGCTTCTTAACGGTGAAGTGTTTTTCTTCCTACTTGTGAATGGAGCCCACAGGCTTAGTTTCATAGCAAGGCAGAGGCCTGTCTTCCCATCGGCTGTGCTTGGGGTTAGGAACAGTCCTGTCCTCCTGTGCTTTCCTGGACACCTTACTCTAGAATGTCTATGAGGCTAAGAGGAAAGCAAAAGCAGCTCTAAATCAAAGCAACTCAGGAACTTCATGGTGCCTGGCTTCTGAGAGCTCAGGCCAGAGGGGAGTTTCCCCTCCCTGACTCCAGGACAGTGCAGCAGGCCCCATAGGACCTGCCCATCCAGGAAGAGAAGCAAGGCAGCCCCCATCCCCACCCCCTTGTCCTGGAGTTTCCCTGCAAGGAGGCAGGGCTGAGTGGAGGAGTGACAAGACAGCTGGTGTTGGAAGACCTAGTCCCCGCAGCTGGCGAGGCTCACCAGTCAACCAGTACTGCTCCCAGCTCCAGAGGGAGGCCTGGAGTACCCCTCCCCTCCCTCTATGGGGGTCACAGAGTTCTTACGGTAAGATTGACCCTGTTCCCCCTGATCATCAGTGGTGGCGACAGCTGCCTCTGTCAAGACACCTGCCATCTTATCTGGAGATGGCCATGCCGGTGGCCTCTGGACGCCCTATCAGAAATACGGTGATGGGAAATTCCAGAATTCCAGCCTTACTAGGAATAAAATAGGGGTTGGCTCCCCTTTACCCATCCTTTGTTAAGCCTGGTAAGGAACCCAGAAAAAGGAAGAAGCCAGATGGGATGGTACATACCTGTGTAAACCTAGCACTTGGGAGACTGAAGCGAAAGGAGTGAATTTCAGGCCAACCTGAGCCATGTAGGCTCTGTCTCAAACAGAGTAACACAGGAAAATAAATTCATGGAAGAAGAAAATGACTCAACTCTGCAGGTCCCCCTGGGGGGTTATATCAGGCACACTTTTATAGGACTCTTGCAGTCTGGTTTCCCAGGTCTGCAACTGTTTTTGTTTTGGTTATTTTCTCTTTCCGTTCTTCTCCATCTCTTTTTTTTCTTTTTCTTTCTTTTTTTTTTTTTTGACAGGGTCTCCCTGTAGCCCCAGCTGCCCTGGAACTTACTATGTAGACCAGGCTGGCCTCAATCTCACAGGAGGCCTCTGTCTTGGGAATGTTGGGATTAAAGGCATGTGCCACCATTCCTGGCCCTCCTTCATCCAGCCTCCTGAGTGCTGGATTGCAGGCGTGTGCTGCCATGTCTGACTTGTCATGACTTCTGAGTGGATCTGCTGTGATTGCACAATTGAGCTGGAAACAAACCTTTCTCCTTCACAATCTGCTTAGCTCTGGGGCCAGGTGAAGGTTCTCATGCATCATGGGTTAGGGGAAGAGCTGTTCCCTGCAGCCTCTAGTGTCTCTCCCTCTTGTGCAGGTAGTAGTGCCTGAGGCTGAGACCAGAGCTGGGCTGATGCTGAAACCACAGATGTTTCCTCTAACTGTGACCGACAGACCTGTGATGGATGTGACCTTTGTGCAGTTTTTGGCTTCCGTCTCTGGGAAAGTCTCCTGTTTGGGTAAGGTGTCCCCTCTGTTACAAGAGGTCAGAGGGGAGCAGCATTTCTCAGTAGTTGCCTTGCGTAGTCATCGTCAACTGGATTATTTCTTTCTCCCTCAAAGAGCCTAAAAGGAAAAATAGGGAGAGAGCGAGAGAGAGAAGAGAATGTGTGTGGGTATGTGTAGGCATAGGCCAGAGGTCAGTATTAGGGGGCTTTTCTCAATCTCTCTCCACCTTTTTATTTACTTACTTTATTTTTATGTGTATGAATGTTTTGCCTGCATGTATGTAGGTGTACCCTTGTCGTATAATGCCTGTGGAGGCCAGAAGAGGGCATTGGATCCCCTGGAACTGGAGTTTCAGATGGTATTATCCTCCATGTGGGTGCTGGTCCCTGGAAGAGCTGCCAGTGCTGTTTTGTTTTGTTTGCGACAGGGTCTCCCTATAGCCCCAGTTGACCTGAAACTTGCTAAGTAGACCCAGTTGGTCTTGATCTCACAGAGATCTGCCCGCCTTTGCCTCCCAAGTGCTGGAATTAAAGACATGTTCTACCATGCCTGGTCCCCAGCCAGTGCTCTTAACCACTGAGGTATCTCTAGCCCTTCCACCTTTTTACTTTTTGAGGCAGGGTCTCTCATTGTACCTGAAGCTCATCAGTTTGACTAGGTGAACTGGACAAAGTGCTTTAAGGATCTGCCTGCCTGCTTCTCTGCTTGCTTGCCCCTTAGTGTTAGAGTTACAAGTGTGTGTTGCCGCCATGCCCAGTTTTTGATGTGGGCTCAGGTCTTCATGCTTTCGTGGTAGACACTTCCCTGTGTCATTTCCTTAGCGCCCCCTCCCCTCCTTTTGAGATAAGGTCCTAGTAGCCTTTTCTTTGAAACCAAAGATGATGTTGAACCTCCTTCCTCTGACTCCCAAGTGCTGGGATTATAGGTGTGCACTGTGATACCCCAGCAAGCCTAGTTTTTATTTTTTTATTTTATTTTATTTACTATTTTTATTTTATTTTATGTGTATGCGTGTATTGCCCGCATGTAGCTAAGTGCATCTGCATTGTGCAATGCCTGCAGACAGAAGAGGCTGTCGGATGCCCTGGAACTGGAGTTATGGACAGTTGTTAGCTGCCATATGGGCGCTGGGATTCAGACCTGGATCTTCCGTAAGAACAGCCAGTGTTCTTAACCGCTGAGCCATCTCTCCAGCCCCAGCCTTGTTTTTTTATAAAACGAACATACTGCTCCTCTTGAGGTCTTTAAAGGGAAATATGGTGGTTGGTCCTGTCATTGCTACCATAGATTCTGGAAGCAGACTCAGGGCTTCCCTGCTGGCTATATGATCTAGGGCCAGTTACTTAATCTCCCTGTGTGTCCCAGTCCTTTATCTGATATGTATATCTCTTTGGATTGGGATTTCAGTTAGCTCAGTGTTAGCCTCAGAACAGGTCTTAGAGCACAGGAGGGTGGTGCCACACTCTGCTGGCCTTGGGGACGCTGCTGTTGTGCTGGTGTGACTCTGTGCCATTGTGGTCTCAGCTCCTGTGCGTCTCCCCCTCCCCAGGTGTACAAGTGCTCTCCTCATCCTGTCCTGTCTCAATGGGGGGCTCTGCAGCGGCTCTTGCTCCCTCCCTGCTCCCTGGCTCGAGCAGAGGCCTTGAGTACAGTGGGCCTTGTTCTCTGTCAGCATGTCATTACTGCTGACTATGGCCTTGGGGTGACCCAGCAGTGGGTCACCACCTTGACTTTGAGGGAGCTTGGTTGGAACTGCTCTCAGGAGCTCCTGGGCAGCAGGCAGAGGTTAAGTGCTCCAATGCTCTGGGTTCGTGATGGCAGTCACATGAGGCCCTCCTGTCTTTACTCTGCAGACACCTGTGGGGACCTGCTGGTGATGCTGCAGTCTCTGAGCCGCCAGAGTGAGAAGCGCAGCCTCCAGCTCTCTGGCACAGTCAACTCTATGACCTTCACGTTTGACAGTGTGCTGCCTGGGAAGTACAAAAGTAAGGACAGTAGGTGACAGTGGCCGTGAACCTTCCCAAACTCATTCTCCTATTGTGTCACAGTGTAGACCTTTCCTGGGATCTTCGCCGTGTGACTTTGACCTTGACTGTGCGTTATGTAGTGCTGGCTCTGCAGTAGAGCCACCTATCTAGGAGGCCCACCTGTGCTTCTACTTTGTGGAGGGTGCCCTCACTTACACTATCTCTAAATGCCAGAAAGGAAGATGTGATGTAATTCCACTCGGGTTGTCTGCCACTCAGGTCCAGAGTAGCCTTGGCCAGTCACTCCTTTGCCTAGCCTCGGTTCTCTCATAATAGCCTTTCTCCAGAAAATGAGAATAAACTAGAGTCAGGTGTCAGGAGGGTAGGAAGTGCCAGCCAGTGCTTGCATGCTTTCCTGTCTTTAAGCTAGCCCTTGTCTGTACTAATGGGTTTTCAAAGCTCAGCTTGGGCTGTGGGTGTGGAATAGCATGGAGAGTAGGCTTCCGTCCTGAGGACCTATGTTTTCTGGCCTAGCAGGAGTTGGCAAACTCCAGCATAAGGGCCAATTGGCAGTTTTTATAGTTTCCATGGGATCTAGCTATACCCATGTACTTACAGACTGACTGCAGTTGCCCATGGGCCAGTGGTGGAGTCCAGTAGTCCAGGCCCACAGGGCTGCAAAGAAGCCAGTGTGCTAGCACAGACCCAACGTTCAGGGAGGCTGAGGCAGGAGGATGGCTTGAGTGCTGGAGTTCAAGGTTGATCAGGGCTGCATTTCAAGACCTCATATGAACAAAAATGAAAAAGAAAATAAAGATTAAAATATGTACGCAAAAAGTCTGCTGACCCTGAATATCTCACTCATAGTCTGGTCTCTCTAGCCCAGTTGGTGATACTGTTGGGCATTGGTGTGTTTCTTTAGCAGTAGCCAGCAGTGTTTCAAATGTATATGTGTACACACACACACACACACACACACACACACACGGTTTTACAGCTGTGTTCCTGTTTTCCTGGTGGTGGGAGTGGGTAGTGGACTTGGTCCGTGAGCCTCTGGTGTTTGCTCTGCAGTAAGCATTGTGCATGAGGATTGGTGCTGGAGGAACAAGAGTCTGGAGGTGGAAGTTCTGGAGGACGACGTGTCTGCAGTGGAGTTCCGGCAGACGGGCTACATGCTGCGCTGCTCTCTCTCACATGCCATCACTCTGGTATGCTCTGCTTCTAAATGGTCTCATAGAAATTAGAACCAGTGGGGCTGCTGAAATAGCTTGGCTGGATAAGGTACTTGCCAAGCCTGATGACCTGAGTTTGATCCCTGGGTATAAAGAGAGCTGACTTCTGAAAGCTGTCCTCTGTTCTCCACAGGCATGCTGTACATCCTTGCCACCCCCACCCCCTGCACACATACATACAAATTTGAAAAGAACGCTTGACTCATAGAAGTTGCCAGACCCTGGCATAGCAGGAATTTCATAATGATAGTTAAGCCAGATTTCCTTTTCTACCCCCCAGTCTCCTACCTGTTAATGAAGGTATCATCAGGACTCGGGGGGTTATTGTCCTGCCTGCTCTGCCCCTGGCTGGCAGATGAGGAGCAGTGGGTGTGGTGGGGTGCATGCTGAGTCCACATGCAGTAAGTTCACCTTTGTTTCTCCCTCAGTGTAGGGATCCTGATACGTACTGCTCAGGTTTCAGGGAACCACTTTGTATTTGAAGTTTCCTTGGCATACCCCATGTGTTTATTAACTACAGCTAAGTGTTTCTAGGATAGTGCTTTCTTCTGGGAACAGAGCTGTTTCTGTATCTCTCTCTGGTTTTTTTTTTTTCAGTGCTGGGGATCAAACCCAGGGCCTCAAACATGTTAGGCAAGCACTTTATCACTGAATTGTACCCCAGTCCTTTTTTTGACTTTCGGTTTCTGAGACAAGAGTCTTGCTGAGTTGCCCAGGCTGGTCTTGAACTTTCGATCTTCTTTTCCCAGCCTCCTGAATCACTGGGGTTATAGGCCAGTACCACCAAGCCTAGATTCTTCTCTTACTGGCTGGATCTGTGCTGAGCAGGCACCCTAAGGATTCTAGAGAAAGTAGTATCTGTGGTTTGTTCATGAGTTTTCTATAATTTCTTGACATCAAGCAGCAGCAGATGTCACTGTCAGATCCTTTGGTGCTATATGAATGAGAAACTTCACTCTTGAGTAGTTGAACCATGAGTGGGTCCAGTCTGCTCTGAGGTCTTCTGATTTCTCTCAGAAGTCTGTTGAATAAAGGGATCCTCTCTCATTTCCTGCATATCATGCATGGTAATGACTATCTTTGATGACAGTTTTACAGTGGGAGAAGTTGTTTTTTCGACCATACTGACCCAGAACAGCACACAAAGCCACAGACAGATGTCATCAACCTATGCTTCCAGTATTTGTGAGGGAAATGTTTTCGATGTTGTTTTCAACATCGTCACTGTCATGCCTTATACACACATTGTTCTGAGTCAGAGGCATAACTGAGTCACAAATAAGGAGCATGCCGTGAGACTAAAGCTGAGTGTTCAGCTCTGTTTGTAAATACATGGGGACTCCTAGTCCCTGCAGGACCCATTACATTGTTTTTCTGGAGTGCATAGTTCTCAGTATTCTCAGACACAGGATTAACTTGATTTACAAGGCTTTGTAAGATTCTCATTTCTAAAGGCTTATTACAGAGTCTTTCCCATTAAAACTATTCCCACAAGATCCTGGCAGAGAAACTGAGGCAAATGACAGTGACGTGGTTGCTTTTGACACTTAAAGGAACTCCAGTTGATGTCTCCAAGGCCAGCCTGCTGCCCCAGCTTCTACAAACACTGAAGCAGCCACTTTATTATAGGGATGGGTCAGTATACAGTTGAGAATAAGCAGTAGACATTCTTCACCATGAGTCCTGCAGTGGTTTCTGGGGCCTATGGATTCAGTTCTGCATTCCCTAAGGAAGGCCAGCAAGGCCTTTGGTCTTCCATGACTCCCACCTCACCTCCTCCACTGTCTGCTTGCTCTGTGTGCCCATCGACACTGGCTGCCCCACTTCTACCCAGACTTGGTGGTGCCAGGCTTTTTGACATGTCAGTCCTTTACCTAGAGGACTGCCTCAAATTCAGGCCAGTATTTGTCTCACTGAGGCCTCAGCTCAGACTGGCGCTGAAGAATTCTCCACCATGGTCTAGTTATTCCATTCCAGCATCCGCCTCTTAGCTCTGTCACCGCCTAGCTCCAATTACTCCTGCCTTTGTTGACATGTTCATTTTCCCATTTCCCAAATTAACACTCCACCCCAAGAACAGAACCCAGGGCAGAGCCCTGCGTCATCTCGTAGCAGGTGCTCAGTAAATATGAGCTGATTGAATGCAAACAGCACAGTTTGTTTGGAAGTTTCTGAAGGTTTTAACTCTCCCATGGTGTCCAACTGCTGAAGTGATGAGTGGAACAGATAGATGACTGGTTTGGAAGCAGATATTTTTAATCATCATAGTGCCCCTGTCCCCTCCATAAGCGCTATGTTGGCTCTGGCCCTGCAGGAGTTTCATCAGGATGGAAATGGACCGGAGAATGTGGGGATCTACAACCTCTCCAGAGGAGTCAACCGCTTCTGCTTGTCCAAGCCGGGTGAGCTTGCTGAGTGGACACATGCAGCCAGCTGTGGGCCTGGGAGGCAAGAGCATGGGAGGAGGGGGGCACAGGGTCAGCCATGAAGGCCTCATCCCCACCCAGCTTTATTTGTATCACCTGTCAATTTGTGTGTGTTTAGTACACTGTCGTTTTCCTGTATCTTCCCTCTAGAGGGAGTGGTGTTGACAAGTGTCCTGATTGCTTGAATTTGTTCCAGGCAGAGACCCCAAGTTCTTTCACCTTCAGGAATGTTTTGTTGTTGGCCAGTGCATTCCTAGCCCCAGCCCTGGCAGCCGCTCACTTTCTGTCCCTCTTGGAACCCGATCCTCTTCTTTTGTCTGACTCCTTATAATTAACGAAGTTTTGAAGTTGAGCCACATTGTGGCTTATGTCAGTATTTTGGTCTTTTTTGCTGTTAAATAACATTCCGTTGTGTACACTTGTCACATTCTGTGTCGCTGTATACCAGTTGAGGCACACGAGGATTGTTTCCATCTTTTGACTGTTCTGGATGATATGGCTGTGAACCATGTACAAGTTTTTGTGTCCATGAGTTTTTGTTTTTTTGTTGTTGTTTAGATACTTCAGAATGGGATTGTTCAATCATGGTAAATTTATGCTTCTTTTTTTTTTTTTAAGAAACTACAAATTATTTTCCTGAAAGACTACTTTATTTCATTTTCACACTACCCTGCCTGAGGCCTGACTGTCCCCTGGGTGTGCAGCTACATCTCTTAGTGGTCTTTTGTTGTGGGTTTTGTTTGGTAGGGTTTTTTGAAGCCAGGTCTTGTTATATAGCCCAGACGGTTTAGAACTCATTTGTAGCCCAGGCTGGCCTCTAGTGCTGGGACTGCAGGTATGGGTCACCATTCAGCAGCATGGTGCTCTTACATTGCATTTTCCTGGTGAATAATTCTGTGATTTCTCTTGATTCTTAGAATAAAATACAAACTCCTTACCCTGGTCCTGCACCCCTGGGTAGCCCAGGCCCATATGCTGGTCTTCACTCTAGCCAGGCTGCTTTCTGTGTTTGTTAGATGTCTTTGCTGTGGGTGACAGACCTATGTAGCCAGGCCTTACTTATGGCCCAGTATGAAATGTGACCAGCCTGGGTCAGTATTGTATAGATGTAGCTCTGGGTACATGTTAGTGCTGTGTAGGTACTGTGCTGGGTAGATGTTAATACTTGTAGGTACTGTTCTAGGTAGACAGCCCTCGGAGTCACTGGGCCTCTCTCTTGCCCACCTGTCCCTTGGTGCACTTGTCATTGGTGTTAGTGACCCCCAAATCCTCTGTCTGCAGATGCTAAGCCCCTGGAGGTCAGGCCAACCTGTATCTCCCCACTGTGTGCCAAGCTCAGAGTGGCCAGAGTGGTATTGACTGGAGTAGGAGCTCAGTCAGTGTCTGTTAAAGAAAGGACAGAATGTGTGGAGAAAGTGCACCCTGTCCCCTGGTGGCCACTCCCTGGGACATGTTCTGTGCGGTGAGGACAGCAAGGACTATTGAGGGTTCTTAGGAGTCTGACCAGAGTGCTGGTGCATGACACTGGGAGGGGGAAGGCTGCTTCCTGCCTGCTTCCTTGCATTGACTGAGCCTTCAGTGAATGCCACCTGGGCCCAGACTCAGGTGTTGTACTTTGCAGGCTGATACAAGTGCATTCTGTGATTGTTTCGTGCTCCCAACTCTTTTTCAGGACTATTTGTCATGGTTATCTTGTGGCTTTTTAACAGTCTTTGAAGTTGAGAAATACTTCTAGTCTAATTTGCAGAGATGTGCTTCTTTCTTGTTCCTTGGTAGACGTGCGTGTATTGGCTCAGTCTGCAGTTGTCACCAGGAGCTGCTGAATTACGGCTAGTGAAGGAGGGGTCATCCCCAGGTGGGAAGTAGCCTATCCCTGGTTCCTATCCTATTAACTGCAGAGCTGTAATACATTTGAACTTTCAAATGAGATACGCTGCCTTCAGGTTTCAAGTGTTGGAATGGCTGAGTACAATCCATTCCACTCTGAGATTGCCTCTGATCTCCTGTGTAGGTGTGTACAAAGTGACCCCTCGCTCCTGCCACCGGTTTGAGCAAGCCTTCTACACCTATGACACGTGAGCTGGAGCACTTTGTGGTGTTTGTGTGCACTCTGGGGAGTGGGGAGGCCGAGTACTTATCTCTTTATTTCTGAACACAAAAGGTACATTTCTGTTCTGTTTTGCTTGTTTTATTTTTCCTGGAAGAGGCAAGATTAGACATTAAAGTGAATTTCTAGATAAAGTTTTTTTTGTTTTTTGGTTTTTTAAATTAATTTATTTATTTTTGGTCTTTTTGAGACAGGGTCTCCCTGTAGCTCCAGCTGTTCTGGAACTCATTATGTAGACGAGGCTGGCCATGAACTTACAGAGCTCTACCTGCCTCTGCCTCCTGAGTGCTGGGATTAAAGGTGTGTGCCACCATGCCCAGCTAAAAAATATTTTATTTATTTTTTAGTTTTTATGTGTATGAGTGTATTGCCTGCATGTGTGTAAGTGTACCCATGTCATACAATGCTCGAAGAGATCAGAGATGGTCATCAAATTCCCCCAGAGATGGAGTTCCAGACGGTTGTTAGCTGTCATGTGGGTGCTGGGAATCAAACCCAGGTCCTCTGCAAGAGCAGTCAGTGCTCTTAACCACTGTACCATTCCTTTAGCCCCTTTTGTTTTGTTTTGTTTTGTTTTGTTTTGTTTGCTTTTGTTTGACAGGGTCTCCCTAGTCCCAGCCCATGTGGAACTCACTATGCAGATCAGGCTGGCCTCAATCCCACAATCTCTCAATCTGCCTGCCTCTGCCTCCCAAGACCTGCAATTGAAGGTGTGCACCACCATGCCTGGCTCCTAGATAAGGTTTTAAGATATTGGGTAAGTTACTGAGGCATTGGAGACAATCTCCTTCCCATGAGTTCTGTAAACTCATGGGCCAGTGAGAGGACTCAGAGACCAGAGTTCAAAGTCTGGAAGTTGGGTAAAGGTAGAAGGAGAGCACTTACTCCATAAAGTTGTCCTTTGACCCCCACATGTGCAGTGGTGTGGGCACCCCTCACCAATAATAATTGTTAAAAAAGAAGTCTAGCTCAGGCTGGAAGGCCACACTGTAAAATGGCCTGCTAGTGGTCCTTGTTAAAGCTCTCAGCCCTTGCTGATGTGGAGTCCAGCTTAACCTGCCATATTTATTTGCTTATTTATTTTAAATATTTTATTATTTTTATTTTGTGTGTATGTGTGTTTTACCTGCATGCAAGTAAGTATATCATGTGTGTGCAGTGTCCATGGAGGCCAGAAGAGGGCATTGGATGCCCTGGAACTG
This sequence comes from Nannospalax galili, assembly GCF_000622305.1. Lineage (NCBI taxonomy): Eukaryota > Metazoa > Chordata > Mammalia > Rodentia > Spalacidae > Nannospalax > Nannospalax galili. The sequence goes on along the minus strand of NW_008335297.1, from coordinate 52,070 downwards.
GAGTTAGGGACAGTTAGTTGCCATGTGGATGCTGTGAACTGAACCTAAGTCCTCTGCAAGAGCAACCAGTGCTGTTAACCACTGAGCCATCCCTCCAGCCCCTGTCTCTATTTTTGCAAGTGCATGTGGAATCTGCTGGGAACAGCAGGTGTAAAGTTTTGGAGGTGCAGTTAGCATACTCTTGGGTACTGCCCATTGGCCACTTTGTCACTGTGTTTTGGGCTGGGGAAGGCTGCCCATGGTGGTGCCAGCTCCCCCTCTGACTAGGTGGCACTGCTAGTGAGTTTTCTGTGCTTCTCTGATTCATAGGTCTTCACCTAGTATCTTGACATTGACAGCCATCCGCCACCATGTCCTTGGAACCATCACCACTGACAGGATGATGGATGTCACGGTGACTATCAAGTAAGACGGACTCCTCTGTCTCCTTTGTGGGCCAGGGGTGGAGGATGGCACAGGAGGCCTGGGGAGCACGCTAATAGACTCTGGAGATTGTGATTTCTTATCTCTAGTGTGTGTACCAGTGACTTTTTCTCTCTTATACTTAATGACACAGCCATAAATTTACAACAGCCCAGATCCCTTTGTTTTATGATTTAAGGGTTGACTCCAGGTTAGGAAAAACCTCCTGACAGCATGAGTCCATGTCTTAAATTTTCGCTTGAAGTCTTTATACTTCTTTGCAGGGGATGGGATGGCGGGCACCTCTGGGGTTTGGTCATTGTATTTCAGTGTTTTAGCAAATTAAAAAAAAAAAAACGTTTCTTTGAACCTTTTCTTGAAGGCTTACTTAGGAAATAGGGGTGGCTCCTGACACATAAGGGTCAGAGAAGGTGCTGGAAAGGGAGGCCTTACTGAGGATGTTCATGTCAGTGTCACTACTGAGTGGATTTTCTATGGTGTGAGGTTCATCTGGCATCCCAGTTTTCACAAGAAATGAAAGACTTGGTCTGACACAACTGTCTGTGTCATGTAGACTAGGACTCTGGAATTTGCTGCTTCCTTTCTGTAGTTGATGTTGCCTTTGCCTTTCCAGCTGGATTCCCAGCTTCCTGTCTACCCCTTGTTTGTGTTTCTGTCATCAGTGCAGAGAACATACACAGAATACTAAATAGATTTATTTTATTTACTTAGCCGTACTAGGGATCGAACCCAGAACCCAAGGCCTTGCACATGCTCGGCAAGCATCCTACCTCTGAGCTGCATCTGTAGCCCTTAATTTTATTTTCATTTCAAGACAAGGTTTCAGTCAGGTTGCCCAAGCTGGCCTTGAACTTGCTTTGTAGGCCAGACAGGTAGGCCCTAAACTTGTAATTCTCCTGGCTCAGCATCTTGTGTAGCTGGGATTACAGGTCTGTGCTTCCCTTGGCCAGGATATTGACTAATATCAGTTCTATTGAGAATGGTCAGGACGCAGGCCCTGGCCTCATGGGTCACAGCCCTGCCCTGTGGTATTTAAGTTTCAGGAAGGCCAACATGGAATCCTAAATTTATAACTGTGATGAATGCTTTGAGTTTGAGCTTAGTTAGAGCATGTGGGAGGGCAAGCTGCCAGGGATGTGGCCATGGTAAGGGTTTAAGGGTTTTATCTATGATACCATTGTCACAGTGTAAGTAGAAGGCTTGAGCTCCCCCCCACAGCTGCTGAATGCAGAAGAGACCAGAGAGACTGAAGACTAGGGAAGCTTAAGCAGGGGATGGAGCCTCTGTAGAGACCCAGGGAGAGGGGGCAGGGAAGTGCCCATCTTTTTACTATTTCTTAATTCTCTGTCTCTTGTCCAGCCAACAGACCTTCAGTTTTATGATAAAAGTATGACCACCGCCTCTTTCTATATCTTGAGGTACTTGGTTGTCTCACTGTGGGCTGGCTCACTGTGGTGGCAGGCTTGGGCCTGTGTAGCAGCCTCCTGTTCCACCTCTCTGTCCTAGCCATCGCCTCAGGACAGAGTGCCCCCCATGTAGTACCCAAAATGATCCTGTTAGCATGGGGTCAACTCTTGCTCCACTGAAAACCCAGTGCTTCCCACCCCATCAGTCATACCAACCTGAGAACTCTGAAGTGCTTTGACCCCTGCTGCTCCTCTGACCTCTCTGACCCATCTGTCCCTTCCAAGAGTTCTCTGCTCCAGGCTTCTTGATGATCTTGCTGTCTCTTGAATACTGAGTGAACTTTCTTCCAGAAGGCCTTGTTCTCATTGTCCTGTTGAGTAAGCCCCTCTCCACTGGACCTCAGGCCAGGTGCTCTCCCCACTTGTGGGAATATCAAGTTCCCATCCAGGAGGAGATGAGGACCAGATCCTGCAGCTGCCTCTGCCTCTCTTCCAGGTCTTCCATAGACAGTGAGCCAGCCTTGGTCTTGGGCCCTCTCAAGTCTGCACAGGAGCTGAGGAGGGAACAGCAGTTGGCAGAGATTGAGACCCGCAGGCAGGAGAGGGAGAAGAATGGCAAAGAAGAGGGCGAGGAAGGCAGGACCAAACCTCCTGGGCAAGAGATGGTAGATGAGCTACAGGGCCCCTTCTCCTATGACTTCTCCTACTGGGCCCGGTAAGTGCTCAAGTTTTTCTCAACCACACCCTCCATTCTGGAGGAACAGAGCCAACCAACCTGAGCTGTTCTGACTCCTTCAGATCTGGAGAGAAAATCACCGTTACACCCTCATCTAAAGAGCTGCTCTTTTATCCCCCATCCATGGAAGCCACCGTCAGCGGAGGTATGCGTCCACTCCGTGAGCGAGTGTCACACCTTTGTAGTTGCTTCTTTGCTTGCATTTAAAATGAGTTTTGTGGTACACTACTGCAGCCATGTCAGCCACCTGAAAGCCTCTTTGGGACTTGGATGTCATTATTGGATGAATAGAGATACTCAGATCATCAGTATTCAGATGTTTGGAGGGATGTATGCATACGTGCATGGATGCATGGATGGATTGAGGAATGAATGGATGCTTGGATGGGTGGAGGAATACATGGTTGGAGGGATGAGTAGATACATGCATGTGTATATGGATGGATGCGTGGAGGAATACATGAATTGAGGGATGAGTGGAGGAATACATGGATGGAGGGATGGGTGGGTGCATGATGAATTGATGGTTGGACGAATGCATAGATAAATGGATGCATGGTTGGATAGATGGATGGAAGAATATATGGATAGAGGGATGGATGGATGTATGCATTCATGCATACATGGATGAATGTATCTATAAATGGATGGAGGAATACATAGAGGGAGGGATGGATGCATGCATACGTACGTGGATGAATGTATGTGTAGATGGATGGATGGAGGAATACATAGAAAGGAGGGAGGGATGCATGGATGGATGAGTGATTTAAGTAGAGATAACTTTTGTAACTACAGTTGAGATGATTTTTTTATTTTTTTGGAAGAGGGTCTGGTTTCCTTTGACATTATCAAATTGACCCAAAAGGTGTAGGAGAAAAACTAAAGCACCGGTTGCCAAATTCAAGGCTTAATTTTGCTGTGTCTAGATGTCTTTGATCTTCCTGTTCCATGGGTAGAGAGAGGGTCTTTTCTGGAAATATGATTGCAGTGATTGTCTATGGTGTGTGTGTGTTTTGGCCACTAGTAGCTTTTCCCAGTCTTATGGGTCTGTTCAGCTGTGGGTATTTGTGTGCTTTATGCTTAGAAGTGAGCCTGTTGGAAGTATGGCTTTCTGCTGGAAAGTCAAATATGCCCCATCCCAGCCCCCCCATTTTCCCATTGGGTTCCAAGGTGGACATCAGGTGCCCTCCTCTATTGCTCTCTGCCTCTGAGCCAGGCTGGTGAACCAGCAAATGCAGTGATCCCCCTGTCTCTGTCTCCCAGTGCCAGAGTTACAGGTGCATTAGCTATACCTGGCTTTTTTACGTACTTGCCAGGGATTCAAAATCAGGGCATCATGCTTGCACAGCAAGCACTCTTATCCACTGATCCAGCCTCCCAGTCCAAGTTTCTCATCCTTAATGTGTCCCTTCTAGGCTCTTCTTTTACAAGAAGAGTATCCAGTGCTGAATGCCTCCACTCCCACTGTAGCTCTGTTCCATTCTTTTGTTTCCCTCTTAGAAAGCTGCCCAGGAAAGTTGATTGAGATTCATGGGAAGGCAGGCTTGTTTCTGGAAGGCCAGATCCATCCAGAGCTAGAGGGAGTAGAGATCATCATCAGCGAGAAGGGAGCGAGTTCACCTCTGATCACAGTCTTCACTGATGACAAAGGTGCCTACAGGTATGTCCCCAGGAAATGCTTGTGCCTGGAGTGTCCTGGGCAGCTGTTCTCAGGCTTCCTGGGGAAGACCCCAGAAGCAGAGTCATTCTTAGCACTTGACTCTTTCTTGTAGTGTTGGTCCTTTGCACAGTGACCTGGAGTACACCGTGACCTCACAGAAGGAGGGCTATGTGCTGACTGCAGTGGAGGGAACTGTGGGAGACTTCAAGGCTTATGCGTTGGCTGGAGTGAGCTTTGAGGTAATGTATTTCACAGGCCATTTCCTAAGGGGTGATGGACATAGTGATAAACCACACAGAGAGTACACAGACAGTTTCTGCACATGACCACTTCCTGAGGGGTAATGGACATGGCGATAAAAACCACACAGAGAGCACACAGTGTGCATAATTAAGTCCATACCTAATTGATTTGTTTATTGATTGATTGATTAGGTAATTTTCCCATGCTGAGATAATTTATGGGATTATATATTCTTAACTTTCCTTGTTGTTAGAAAATGCTGGATATAAGTAACTTAAGGGAGGGTTTGTTTATATTCGTGAGGGTGCAGTCCATCATGGTGAGGAAGGCATGGTGGCAGGAGCGTGAGGCTACTTGCTCACATCTCCATAGATGAGGAAGGAGGAAAGGGACAGGAGGTGGGTGCAAGCAAGCCTGCCCCCCTCACATGACCCACTTGTTCCAGCTAGGCTCTGCCTGCTGTAGCTTCCACATCTTCCCCGTATGGTACCTGCCAGCTGGGAGGCAAGTAATCAAAAAGCATGAGCCTGTGAGGGACATTTCACATTCAAACCATAACAGATTTTAAGTGGCACAACCTCTCTGAAGTGTAATTTGATAATATCTTTCTGAATTTAAAATGCATGTTTCCAAGAAGTCCTAGTGGTTGATTGCTCAAGAGAAAAACATGTACAGAGATATACATGTTGGGGGGGATTTGTTGTCTCCCCTTTTGCATTATAAATGTAGGCAGCCAACCTTCATGTTGTAATGCTAAGCCCTGCTTTAGTGTTCTGAGCTGTTATGAAATAGCAAGGTGGGACTAACATGAGAGCTAGGTAGATTGTTTAGGAAGAAAGAACAAGTGTCAGAATTCTACAGATAGCTTGCCATTGCTGTCTCCTGTCCACCCCTAGTGCACCTGCCAGCCTGTCAGTATGCCTAACATAGGTGTGAGGCTAGAGTTCTGGAAGGTTATAGGCAGTCTGTGAATAGGAGTTACCTGTAGGAGGAAGAATAGAGCCCCTGTCTTTCTGAGTGACAGTAAACACAAAGCCCTGGTGAGTATGCTCCCCTGACTTGGGGACTCTTATCTTTGCTTATTTTCTTCTTCTCAGATAAAAGCTGAAGATGACCAACCCCTCCCAGGAGTCCTCCTGTCTCTCAGCGGTGGTGTGTTTCGTTCCAACCTCTTGACACAAGACAATGGCGTTTTGACTTTCTCAAACCTGGTAAGGTTGCCTTCTGAAGTTGGCCCGTGGGGACATGGCATGTGTGACTCATGTATTACTTGACAGTGTGAGAACAGAAAACTGATGTGCAGTGTTTAGGGTTTCGGGGGACCACATCTAATTAGAGTATTGCTCTCGCTAGGATTTAGTATTGCTGATTCATGTTCCCTCACGCACACTTGTTTTCCCATCTCCCACTTGTCAACAAGGCAGTGTAATTAGTTGCTCTGACCACAGCAACTCCTCCCTTAGGCATCCCTTTGTTTGACTGCAGATCCTGTTCTTTATGGGGCCGTATGTTGTTTGGTGGCTAGCTTGTGTTTCCTCTATAAAGGTACTTCATGTATGGAGAGGTGGAGTGGGAGAGGGGCAGAGTACCAAGTTTTCAGTAGCAGTAGAGTCCAAGGCCCTGGTCAGCTGGGAGTTCAGGAAGTATATATTCACTGACACCATTCACTCCTGGAAAAGGAGTGACTATGTAGGAATTCAGGGATAACTTCTGCTTCGTAGAGTTGTAGGCAGGTGGTGATGACAGCTGCTGTTGTTAGAGCTGTACTTGCCAGGACTCTGTAGAGACAGGGCTGGCGTTTCTGTCCGGGATGCCCTGGAACTCTGACCTGACTGAGGCTGTGCTCCATGGTGACTTGAAGTTCTTCCCAGTGTGTCAGCCAGCTTGACTTGTCTTTTGGCAGAGCCCTGGCCAGTACTACTTCAAGCCGATGATGAAGGAGTTCCGTTTTGAGCCATCCTCACAGATGATTGAGGTGCAGGAGGGGCAGAACTTGAGGATCACCATCACTGGGTATCGAACAGCCTACAGGTGGGTGCCCTGCCCCTTGTGCTGATGGGTGGGCCCACTCAGACTCTTATCCAGAAATGCACCACAGGTTTCCTGTTGACTTAACTTGGGAGGAAGTAGAGGTAAAATGTAAGGTTGCAGAGGTGACTGCTGCCACCCCTTTCAGTGCCTCAGCCTGCTGTTGTCGCACTCAACAGTGTGCTATTTTATGTGTGTTTATTTTTATTTTATGTGTATTTTAGGATATGAGTGTTTTGCCTGCATATGTGCAAGTGTACCTGTGTGTGCAGTTCCCACAGAAGCCAAAAAGGGCTTTGGATCCCCTGGAACTGGAGTTGGACAGTTGTTAGCTGTCATGTGGATGCTGGAAACCGAATCCAAGAGCAGCCAGTACTCTTAAAAGCTGGGCTATCTTTCTAGTCCCTTGCTAAAAAAAAAATAAATTAAAAAAAAATGGGGCTGGAGAGAGATGGCTCAGTGGTTAAGAGTAGTTACTGCTCTTGCAGAGGACCCAGGTTCGTTTTCAGCACCCACATCAGGCACCTCACAGCTGTCTGTACCTGTAGGTCCAAGGGATCAACTCTGTCTTCTGGCTTCACAAGCACTGTAGGCACTTGGTACACATACATACACTTAGGTGCATGCACACACATACACATAAGATAAAATAAATGAGTAATTTAAAAGGAGAAGGTTTTAAATTTGATTATTTGTAGGAGAAGGAAATGTATCCCCTTTTCTGAAAGTAGAACTTCTGATGTTGGAAAGTGAGGATATAGTGTAAAATAAAGTTTCTCTTCTTATCTCCCGGCCCCTCAAACTCCCCTTCTAGGAAGTATCCTGCATTTCTAGTCTTTCTGAATACCTTCAGAGACAGTTTATGCAAATACTAACTACAGATAAATAGATACCCACTAGCTATGTGTATCTGGGCAGGTAGATAGATACAAACCTTTATATATGTATACTTATGTATGTGTTTTACACAAAAGCACTTTAGATGAAGGTTAATCAGAAAGATTAGTTTTAGAAAAATGGACCATTTCAGCTGAGCGTGTGGAATGAAAATCCTCTTGAGTTATTTCCTTGCTGTTGAATGTGTCATGATTTCAAATAAAAGATTAGCAAGACTAAAATACAGCTTGGCCCCCATGTTACAATTTTCTGGAGTGTTCTTGATGACAGCTTATCCCGCAGCTAACAAAGCTCAATCGGAAGTGGCCCAGGTCCAGCTGTATAGCTTGGGTCACAAGGGGTAGGTCCTCCCTGGGCAGTTCTGTACTGTAATCATTGATAAACTGGACACTTTACCTGTGATTCTTTGTATGCTTCAGCAAGCTGAGGATGCCATGTTTGTTTGTTCTCTTGTCACACTAGCTGCTATGGCACAGTGTCATCTTTAAATGGAGAACCAGAGCAGGGTGTTGCAGTGGAAGCAGTGGGACAGAAAGACTGTAGCATCTATGGAGAAGATACTGTGACAGACGAAGAGGGGAGATTCCGGTTACGTGGACTGCTGGTAGGGCTGTGTGCTGAGTGGGTGGATGTTTCACTCCTGTTGTCAGAGTTTCACAGCAGGCTGAAGGTGGGGTTCTAGAACCTCCAAACTCCTGTTTTGGCTGACACCGTATGTTTTTTATCTAGCCAACATGCCTGGTTTGGTCTGTGGAGATATAAAACCTGAAAATCACGGCATAGGTGTAGCTTTGCCTAGTACTAAATGGTTGTGGCTTACCCCATTGCTTTGAAATCAATGCTTATGGTGCCAGTGGAGCTCTTTTAGTGGCTGAAGGTAGGTGGGTAAACAGTAGGGAGTGGTGAGGACTGGAGGGGTGTGGCACAGGTAAAAGGGGCAGCCTACCTACCACTACCACTCAGCTCCACGTTACCATGGCCGTATGTAAAAACACTCAGCATTGCTGAGTGGTTATAATTTTTAAAAGAGGAGAGATGGCTCAGCCATTAAGAGCACCTGCTGTTTTTGCCAAGGACCTGGGTTTGATTTCTTAGCACCCAAATGATGGCTAACAACCATCTGTAACTCCAGTTCCAGGGGATCCAGTGCCTTCTTCTGACCTCTGTGGGCATGGCACGACATGGGTGCACTCACACACATGCAAGCAATACAATCATACACATAAAATAAAAATAAAATACATATTTTTTTAATTTTTAAAAGAGAAGCCCAATATCTTACTCCATTGGTCAAATTCCCGATTTTTAGATGTTGACACTTATTAAGAAGAAACCCATAGCTTGCATGGTACCAATAAACCACTTACTTGTCCTTAGGTCCGTTAAAGCACAACGTTTGGTACTCTTCCTTGATTTTTATTTCTTGACTTGCTCAATTGTTCTTTTGCTAACTATCCACAAGTCCCTAAGAAAGACTTTCTGTGTGAGTTTTGTCATCTGTAAAATGAGAGTGAGAATAATGCCCCTTGCAGCATGGCTGAGTGTTAAATGAGTTAACACCTCTGAAACACACAGTTGGAGTCTGGTCAGTAAATGGTTAGCAATGCAGAAATAACAGAATCCCTACAGTGGTCCTCCCTGGACTGCGTGGAGTTGCTGCTCTTGTTCACAGCTCTTCTCATTCTGTCAGAGGACAAGGCACCTGGGCCTTCCCTCCACTCTGCTTTTCTCATTCTCCTGGCTGCAGGAGTGAGAATTGAGATCTTTGCTCCCCCAGGGTCCTCTGGCCACGCTATATTCTAAGTACCAGACTTAACACAGTGATTTAATTAAACCACACATAATTCTTTTCTCCACTGTAGTAATTTCTGCTTCAGTTGATGCTCCCCCCACCCCAGATCCTCCTCCCCTCAAGTATTAATTTGTGGGTGCTCTTTGGTATTAGAGTTACTTCTGGAAGCACTTTGGGCCTCCCACATGCAAGGCCACATGCCAGGTCAGATCATGAAGGGAGACCCTTTGATGAGCCCTCAGCAGTTTTGGATTTAGGTTTCCATTTCTCCCAAAGGACGCAAATTGGAGATACTGTGTTAAGGATCTCAGCCCCACTAAGCATGAGCACCTGGACACATTAGTTCATTGTACCTTCTTGGCCAGGATGCTTGTGGAGCGTAGCTACACCACCAGATATTGTTGCCAAAGGTCAAGGGTTGAGAAGACTTGGTGAGGGTTGTAGCCACTGTCCTGACAGGAGCCTACCTGGCCCTGGTACTGGCGTAGGTGGCACTGGCCACTCTTTCCAGATTTACCAGAACCGTCTCTCCTTTTCTTCAAAAGTAGCTTCTTGAGTCTCTTCCTTCAAGGTGGAAGTAACTAGTTCGAATGGAACCCAGAATTGTAATGCTAACCGAGCATGTTTCTCTTGGTGATTTTTTTTTTACCTTTACTCTCACCGTGTTTTATTTTAAAATAATAGATTTATTGTCTTTGTGAAGATTTCATGTATTCTTTGTAGAATTCAAGCAACATATATAAACAGGACAAGACTCTGAAAGGGAAACTGGCCTACAGACTGCCACCGAAAGGCCATGATCCAGTTAATATGTTGTGAACATAGACCATCACACTGCCCTGTGCCTACAAGTGATGGTCAGAGTGGTGTAATTACAGCAGGCTAGAACCATGCTATCTCGTGTCTCTGCTGGTTTGAAAATAACTGTCCCATCCTAGGACTTTGTCCTAGAGGCATAGATACCCGGGACCTTAACGCAGGGTTTCAGAACCTGACCCTAGAGAGCGGTGCTGTTGGTGGCCTGAAGTTAAGAGTTTTTCATGGTGACACCTTCTTTGTTAAACATATCATTCCTGTTTGATTAATGGAGCAAAGGCACAAACAAGAGCATTTAAAACCTTTTTTTTTTTAAAGCCTCAAATCCCACTTGCTAGAGACAGCGTCATTTATAAGCATTGTGCAGTGTTGATCCAGTTGTCACTGGATGTATGCACAGGACGAAGGTGGGGCACGAGAGGAGGGAGGAAGAGCAGGCGCATGTTAGTCTAATAAGGAAAAGGTCAGGTGTAATCAACCTTGGGTTGAAGAATAAAACTGAATTGAGTTGGAAGAAATTATAGGACTAACAGTGTCTTGTCACCAAGGTGCTTTTGAAGGGTCTCCTTGGAAAGTTGATAGGTGCATATTGGGAAATGAAGGAACAGAAATGCTCCCTTTTCTAGTGACCATGTACAGCAAAGCCATGTTCAGGTCACGTGTGAGACTTCTTAGAGAAGTGACAGCTGGTGTCTTTGTAGCCAGGGTGCATGTACCACGTGCAGCTCAAGGCAGAAGGCAATGACCACATCGAGCGAGCGCTGCCCCACCATCGGGTGATAGAGGTAAGGCATCACAACTGCACATCCTGGGCCAGTGATGTGCCTGGTCAAAGACCTCTCAGTGCTTCTCTAAGGGTAAGTCTTAAATACTAACTCAGGGCCTCTCTGGTAGTGTTCTCACAAGCAGCATCTAAGGCGGCTCTGGGGTTTGTTTCTTTGTGTGTGTATGACTTACGGAGATGTGTGTGGAGGCCTTAGATTGACATAAGGGATCTTCCTTAATCACACTCTACTTTTTTTTTGTACTGAAGCAGGGTCTCTTGCAGAACCTGGAGCTCACTAATTGGTCTAGCATGGCCAGCCCTCTTGTCCCAAGGAGGCCTTATCTCCACCTCCTGAAAGCTAGGATTAACATATTTTAAATTTGTTGAGAATCACATGCATGTATACAATGTATTTTGATCATGTCCATCCCCCTTCCTCCAATTCTCCCTAAATCTTCCTCAGCATTTTCCTCTCCCAGCTTACTGTCCTCTTTTTTTCTCTCTGCTTCCTA
>NW_008335297.1:21206-40568 GCF_000622305.1 Nannospalax galili | reverse complement strand
CGAACCTGGGTCTTCTGCAAGAACAGCCAGTGTTCTTAACCACTGAGCCATCTCTCCAGCCCTTATTTATTTATTTTTGAGACAGAGTCTCTCTGTAGCCCCAACTAACCCTGATCTCACAGAGATCCACCTGTCTCTGCTTCCTGAGTGCTGTGATCAAAGGTGTGTGCCACCACTTCTAACTTATTTTTTTAATAATTCACTGAGTCCAGCTAGTGCTACTCATATACACATACCTGTGGGCCAACCATTGGAGCATAGGCACCCCATGATTGACCATACCCTAAAGAAAAATGACCCTCCCCTGAGAGCCATCCACTGCCAGTAGCCCTCAGGGACACCTAGGCTAAAATTTGTCTGGCTTGTTCTTGTGCTGCTAATGACAGTTGCTGTGAGTTCATCAGTGCCACGTCATGTCCACAAGACAGAATTTCACAGCACTCTTCCCCATCCTCTAGCTCTTACATTCTTTCCACCCTCTCTTCCCCAGTGTTCTCTGAACCTTCATTTTGGGATGGGGAGGTGGTTGGGTTGATAAAGATGTCCCCTCTAAGGGCCTGTGACCTCCACAGCCATGGCTTTTGACCAGGTTACAGCAATCACAGGAAGTGGCCCAGACGTCATTGAAATGATGCTCTTCTGTCCTGGCTGGACTAGAGGGCTGTGGCACAGGAGCTGCCTCTGGAAGGCGTTATTCAAGCAGAGTGGGGGCTTTGGAGGAGATGGCAGGCCCTTTAGGACTTTTTGACCTGGGAAGTAGATTTATGGCCTCTGCCATTTTAAAACTGCTCCATGGCTACTGCTCACACCAAAGTGCTTCATTATTTTATTTTTCCTGCTCTGGTGATTTAGGCCAGAATCACAGGTAGTGATGTGGACTGTGGTCAGGCAGGTGTGAAAGAGAAATGAAGCCTTTGGGGTCTCCACATTGTACCCAGGGGGCCAGCTGGGGCACTGCCCTGCTATGACTGCCAGACTGCCTTTAAAATATGTTGGCAGGTAATTAAAAGTTTGAAAATCACTACCATGCTTGCATAGTGCTATGTGTCTACGGGCCAGGTGTAGCAGTGCCGTCTGTGTGACCTTGGACTTGCCCTGTTTTGAAGACCTGCTTCCTCACTCTAGGAAGTGATTTGCTGGAAGGTAGACCCTCCAGTGTGCTGCCCTTCTGTCTTTCCAGGTGGGGAACAATGATGTTGATGACATAAACATCATAGTTTTTCGGCAGATCAACCAGTTTGATTTAAGTGGAAATGTGATCACCTCCTCTGAGTATCTTTCTACCTTATGGGTAAGACCAACCCCTTTGAATGTAGAGTAGAGTATGTCATGTACCCCTTCACCTCCACCCCCAGCTGCCACCATGCCCTTCCTGGCCTCAGTGGGAGAGGGTGTTTGTACCCAGACAGCTGCCTACTTCAGGCAGGAGCACCTGTCACACCTGGGTTTGGAGCCAGTTGTCGAGTATTGGGGGCATATCCCCGAGTCTGGGTTGGGGGCGTTGCTTGTCAGCCTCCTCCCCATGCACCTTGGTTCTCTCCTTTAAAAGTCCTGTGACCTCTAGGAGAAGTTGGTGTTTGTCACAGGGGTCTTGTGAGAGCACTCAGAATGCAGTGAAGGATTTAGTCTGGCAAGGACATGCTTGACTTCTAGCTGGTCTCCCAGTACCCTCAGCTGGGGCTGTGTGGGAAGTATCTGTGGGGTGTACAGGAATTGTCAGGAATGCAGGCAGAGGGTGAACAGAATAGCCACCCTCAGAAGGAGCCATGCAGGGGTGCCCCTGCTTATTCTCATGTTAGAATTCTAGCGCAGGGTTCAAATCCCTTCAGTTTTCTAGAAATAGCTAGAAATTATAGTCAATTAAAATCATCTAGTTTTACGTATAACTAATGGATTAAAATATACACAAAATGCTGTACAGAGCAGGAGAGCGCAGACATGGCTTGGGTGGGATCCTCAGGCCTGCTTTTGTTTTAGGAAAACAAGTGTTCTAGAGGAAAGTGGTGGTACCAGGAGACAGGTGAGAGTGGAGCCCTCATCGTCTTTGCTGTGGGCGGTAACTGGGACTCTGTCCTGCCCCGGCAACTGTGGTGGTAAAGACCACTTGACCTGCAGATTGAAAGAGAACCAGAAGCCGAGTGGTGTGCTTTGAGTTCAGGTCCTTGCAGGATTAAGGTGACATGATATGACAAGGCAGGCAAGACACTCCCACAGAAAGGCTTTGTGACCCTAGGTGACTTAGGCTCTCAGGATCTCTGCAGAGGGATGGCATTCTGTCAGGATTGGTGACAGTGTTTATAAAGTACCCATTGTACAGGGCTGGAGAGATTCAGAGGACCCGGGTTCAATTCCTAGCACCCACATTGTGGCTAATAACCTGAAACACCAGTTCTAGGGGATCTGACACCTCTTCTGATCTCCAAGGACATTACACAACATGGGTACAGTTATACATATGCAGGCAATACATGTAAAATATTTTTTTTAAAGTACCCATTGTACACCTGGTACAAGGAAACCATTCTTTTTATTCTTTGCCATAATAGCTTTTATGATTGTCTTGAGCAATTTTGTAGGTCATCAGAATTTGCTAGAACTTTCCATTTCTTCATGTCTCACCTACAGTCTCAGGACTAAGGACTGTATCCTGCGGCCTGTGGGGAACAGCTTTACCTCAGCTGCATTTCTACCCTTGCAGTCCCAGAGAGACTGTGCAGGCTGTGTGAAGTGATGTCACTGAATGTCAAAGCTCGGCTCTCCCCTTTGCTCTGCAGGTGAAGTTGTACAAAAGTGAGAATCTTGACAACCCGATCCAGACAGTCTCACTGGGCCAGTCGCTCTTCTTCCATTTCCCACCACTGCTCCGTGATGGCGAGGTAATGCCTGGGCTGGGTGCCCTCTACCTAGGTGCTCGCTTCTTAGTGTAAGGAAACAGTTCTTAGATGTGCTCTTCTGAACCAAAGGAGGGTGGCTTCTGCCAGGATTGCTCTTTCCTAATTCTTTTTCTATTTACAAATATAATGCATGTTCGTAGCAGGAAATTTTGGAGAAAAAAAACCAGACATAATCCCAGTGTCCAGAAATAATGATAGGAGCACATTTGATTGGTTTCCTCTGGGTCTTTTTTCAGTTCACATATGGTGTGAATATTAAAAATACTGTTCTTGTGGTAATTCAAAGCTGAGACTGTTCTGTACATTGTTTTATAGTCTGTACTTTTCCATGAAGAATCTTCCTATCCCTGCTCTCATCATCCTGTCTCTTACAATATGGTATTTAACTGTTACATAGCACTCCTCTGTTGGGAAGCACTGTGATTAACTGAGCCAGGACATCCTCACTCTTAGCGCTCTGCAGCCCCGTCTTGCTTGTATTTCTGCGAGTCTATCGAGGGCCCCATGTCGAATGTGCTGGTGCTCTTGCTCTTCCATGTGACGGGTCTCCAGCTGCTCTCACTTCCCTCTGTCACTACAGATGGAACTCAGGGCCTCACACGTGCTAGGCAAGTGCTGTCGTACTGAGCTGCATCTTGTTCTTTGTGTTTGACAATTATGTGTCTCACGTAGGCTTCTAAGTCCTCACCTGGTGTCCTCTGGGCCTTGTGGGTCTGGGTGTCTGGCTTCTGCCTCAGAGTTGGGTAGTTTTCAACCACTGTTGTGGTTGTCCATTACTGACTATAAAATGTTATCAGTTTTGTTGGACAGAGTCAACTGTTGTGAAGTCAGTAGTTGGGGGCAGAGTTTGCAGAATATTTGAAAGTTCTTTCCTGGAGGTCTTACCCCAGGGATGTTCCTTCTGTGCCTAAGATATGACATTCCCGCTGCTGCCTCCTCACTACGCACATGGGCTGCTACATGGTGATCATTCTGTGTAGACTAGTGGAGTGGTTGTCAGAGAATTCAGACTTCCCTCCCCCATCTCCACGTGATATTGCCTTTTGTCATTGTTAATCTCTTTATCTGTAAAAATGAAGGTGATGGCTCTGATCATTCCATGGTCAGGATCAGGGAGAGCATGGGCCCCATGCAGTACGCAGGGGCCAGGGTCTGACACAGGCTGTGGTTGTCACTGAGACCATTCTAGAGATGGCTATGTTTCTAGAACTTGCCAGTTTAGGAGCCACTGAAGTGCCTTAGCACTTGGCTAGTTTTGGATTGGAGCTGTCTCCCTCAGCCTGACCATATTCCTCTGTCAGTAGAATTGACTCGTGATAACGTCTGTTTCTTGGAGTCAGGTCCTTTAAGGGCTGTAATCTTCCAGCTTGGATATGCTCATAAAGGTGTTGCAGGTCTCCGACAGACAGTCTTATCAGTACCATAACCATAGAATGACTTTCACTGATGGGTAGCAGTTATCGACCATGGGCTGGATATACAGAATCAGGTGGGGTTTTTTTTGTTTGTTTGTTTTTTTGAGACAGGGCCTCTCTTGACAGCTCCAGCTGGCCTGGAACTTATTATATAGGCCAGGATGGCCTCAATCTCACAGAGATATGCCTGCTTCTGTTGGCATTAAAGATGTACACCACCACACCCGACTGAGAGTTGGGTTTTTTACAGAGCATTGAATGCTTTGTGTGGCTACTGTGTGCCCCTGCTTGCCCAAGCTGTGCACCATACTACTAATGGTTCCTTCCATGCACAGAACTACGTTGTGCTCCTGGACTCCACGCTCCCCAGATCCCAGTACGACTACGTCCTGCCCCAAGTGTCTTTCACTGCAGTGGGCTACCACAAACACATCACCCTGATTTTCAGTCCCACGGTAAGTAAGGGGAAGTTTTAAAATCTCCATGGTAACAGAAGAGGGACCTTCTTCCCAACGCCTGCTCCGGTTGTGGGCTGGAGGAAGGCTGTCTGCAGGACTCCTGGCTGGGTCACTTTTGCATCCTGGATTCCTCTGAGAGCCTTTCTTTTCTGAACACTGATGCCTGCTGTGAAGAAACTAGACGTGAGGGTAGAATTGCTAGGATCAGTAGTCAGGGGTTTGGGGAAGAGGGACACTATTTCCTCAGGACTGGTGGTGGTGTGTCCCTCCATCAGGACATACTAGATATATGACCTGCTCCAACCTGTAGCACCAACTACAAGTTTCCAGGCAATACAGATCATGCCACCAGTTGTGCAAATCAGTGCAACCTGAGTAGTTTGGCCAGGATGCCTGCAGGAAGAAACAGCTCAGGTTGTCAGCCAGCAGCAGTCGGGGTCCCACTGCTTCCTGTGTCCAGCTGTAAGACCAACAAAACTCGCCTATATTCTGCATTGGTGGGATCTTTTAGAGCAATGGTTCTCTTTTTTGTTTTTGGTCTTGGGTCTCCCTGTAGCCCCAGCTGGCCTGGAACTTGTTATGTAGACCAGGCTGGCCTCGAACTCACAGAGATCTGCCTGCTTCTTTGTGCAGTGGTTCTCAGGATATGTAGGGTGGAGTCACCTTGGCTGAATACATACATCAGTGAAGACAGAGTGGACTCCAAGCCCAAGCTCAGGACCACCTACTAAACATGCCAGGAGCTGAGAGTATTCCCCAGAACTGTATTAAAAAGGAAAAGTCAGGCTGGCTCAGCGGGTAAGGACGCTTGCCACCAAGTTTGATGACCTGAGTTCAGTACCTGGAACCCACAGGTAGAATGAGAGAATCCACTCCCACAAGTTGTCCTCTGACCGCCACACATATGCATGGCTTACACACCTTGCCTCCCCCCAGCTGTCCCTCAAAAATGTAAAAACAACTTTTAAAGAAAAGACAAGTCATAACATTCATACACATGAAATAAATATAATAAATAAAATACTAAAAAAAAAGATAAGTCCAACTTTGTGGCTGCTGGTTATTTTCTGTGGGAACAGTAGGAATTTTTTTTGTGCTTCTTAAAGATAATTGTACAGGAGCTGGAGAGATGGCTCAGTGGGTAAGAACACTGGCTGCTCTTGTAGGGAACCTAGGTTCAGTTCCCAGCACTTACATGGCAACTAACAGCCATCCATAACTCCAGTTCCAGGATAGCCAACACCCTCTTCTAACCTCTATGAGCATTGCACAACATGGGTGCACTTACATGCATGCAGGCAGTACACTCAACGCATAGTTATATACGTGAATGATAATTGTACAACAGTACCTTTCATAGTGGCATAGTACTGTGTTGTGTGGAGACACCATGAGTCTCAGGCCATTCAACTACTGAGAAAATCCTGTGGGCTAGGTCACTTGCAGACAGCTATTCCCATAGATCTGGAGGCCGGGAAATTCATGATGCAGTGGGCAGATTTGGTGTCTGCCCAGGTTCACTCTGTTCTCTAAGTGGCGCCTCCAGACTGTCTTACTGCAGATAGCAGTGAGCCAGTTACTTCTGGTCTGTTTTCTGAGGACTCTGATCCCACTCATGAAGGCTTATCCCCCGTCATTTAATCATCTTCTAAAAGTGGTACACCTAAACCCACTGCTAGTATGCCACAGTGGTTTCAATGCCGTGGGTCTTGGCAGAGGAATTTGGGTAGACAACCTTCGTACCCCAGCACTGTGGTGTATTCAGCTCATCCCCTGCTGGGGAATTGCAGCTACCGCTGGTTTTCTGCTCTTACATGCTTTCTGTAGCCCCAGGTAGCCTGGACCTTGCTACGTAGACTAGGCTGGCCTGGATCTCACAGAGATCTACCTGCCTCTGCTTCCTAAGTACTGGGATTAAAGGTGTGCACCAGTGCAGTTTGGGTAGTGGAGAGTTCCAGTGGGTTTACCCTCCCTTGGTTTAGTTTCATTTTGGATAGTGAGAGGGATTGTGGGTGGCCTTGAATAACCAATGTGGACAGCTGAGTGAGTCGAGGCTATGGCTGACAGTGGATAATAAGTGTGAGGCCTCACAAGGACTCTCACTCTCTGTTACAGAGGAAGCTACCTGAGCAAGACATTGCACAAGGATCGTACATCGCTCTTCCCCTCACGCTGCTGCTCCTGTTGGCTGGCTACAACCATGACAAGGTAGGAAAGCCTCAGCCTCTTAGGAAGGCAGGTGTTAGGAGGTCGACCACAGGAGGATGCCCAGTGTCACAGAAGTTATAGACTGCTAAGTAGGGGACCAGGAAGACATCCTGGGGTCCCTGGGTCTTCCAAGGCTGTATCTTTCAGTGATATCTTTCCTTAATCCTTAGTCCTGGCATGAGTATAGGGAGATACTAATGCCTTAGAGAGAGGCAGCTGCCTCCTCTGGTATAAAGCCCACCGTCAATGTGTTGTGGTCCCTAGAGCATCAGTAGGTGGAGGTCACTGTCTGTGTGGGCAGAGGTGTCCTGGTGTCTCACACTCTCTCTCTTTCAGCTCATTCCCTTGTTGATGCAGCTGACGAGTCGGCTACAGGGAGTCCGAACCCTTGGCCAGGCCGCCTCTGACAGTAGCGGTCCAGAGGACATGAAGAGACAAGCTAAGAAACAGAAGACCAGGCGTACGTGAGCAGGAAAGAGGCCTGTCTTCTGTGAACGGCACAGTCAGGGCCGCCACCTGCCCGGGATAATGACACTCGTCTGTTCACTTCAGTGCCCTGGGCCCTTTAACCCCTCTGTTGGTGTCCTGCCTGTTCCTCCCCTCTAGGTGGCCCTGTGGTGCAATGCGACGAATGGACCCTCCTGTCACTCTGCTGAACACAGTTTATTTTCTGAATTGAAGATAATTTATTATTATTATTTTTGTCAGAGAAGTATTTAAGCCGAGCTGGTGGCCTGAGAATGTTAACTCCCAATCTTCCACATTCATTTACAAGAAGAATCCACTAAAGTGACCTTGGGCCCCGTGGTGAAGTACCCTCTGGACTTTGCCATGACCTCCCCCAGGCACTCACGTCCCTGCTGGAAGCTGCAGAGGCCTCTCCCACCCCGGAAGGATCTGCCATGAGCTAAAATCAATAAAGTCGCCCACTTGTTTGTGTTGTAGCTTAGCTCAGGTGCATTTCTTCAGGGATCTTAGCATGGTGCTGGGGTTGCATGCTGAGATGTATACAGAGTGGGAGGAGGTCCTGAGCAAAGCCAGCTCAGTGTGGTGGGGGTAGGGGTAGGAGTGCAGGACAGAGACAGGGATGAGACACTTGGGTAATATTCAGCACCAGTGGTAAAGATGGAGACCATGAACATGTGGCTGAGCTCAGGCTCGCTGTGGCTCCCTGGGACACATGTTTTGTATTCTAGAGAAGCCAGAAAGATTACCATCCAAGTTTTAAAGTATGCTAGTTGGGCCTTTTAAAAAAAAATATTTTTTAAGCCAGGCATGGTGATGCACGCCTTTAATCCCAGCACTCGGGAGGCAGAGGTGGGTGGATCTCTGTGAGTCCAGCCTGGTCTCCCATTAGTGAATCCAGGCCAGCTATGGCTACAGGGAGACCTTGTCTCAAAAAGACCAAAATTATATATATATATATATATATTTTAGCCAGGCTTAGTGGCACACACCTTTGATCCCAGCACTTGGGAGGCAGAGGCAGGTAGATCTCTGAGTTCAAGGCCAGCCTGGTTTATATAGCGAGTTCCAGGCCAGCTGGGCCTGCAGGGAGACCCTGTCTCAAAACACAAAAAACATACTTTATTATTTATTTGCCCCAGAATGCCTGTAGAAGTCAGAACAACTTTCAAGAGTCAGTTTTTTTCCTTCCACCATGTGGGTCCTGAGGTTGGATAGAGCATAGGTTTAGTGGCAAGCACCTTGACCAACTGAGCGATCTTGCCCTGGTTTTTGTTTTGTTTTGTTAGGATACACTTTTGTCCAGCTAATGTAGCCGTAGGCTGGTGACTCTCAAAGGCTCCTGATTTGCATGAGATTCACAGGCACTCCTCAGTGTGCATTTAGTCCTTGTAAAAAACGATGATGCCAAGCTGATGAGATGGTTCAGCAGTTAAGAGCACTGGCTGTTCTTGCAGAGGACCTGGGTTCAATTGCCAGTTACCTACATGGTAACTAGCAAACATCCATAACTCCAGTTCCAGGGGATCTGATGCCCTCGTCTGACTTCTGCAGACATTGCACAGCGTGGGTACACACATGCCTGCAATGCACTCATACACAAAAATAATAAAACACTTTAAAAAAAAGCCTGGCTCGGTGGCACACGCCTTTAATCCCAGCCCTGGAGAGGCAGAGGCAGGCGGATCTCTCTGAGCTCCAGGCCAGCTGAGGCTACACTTCTGAAGGAGATCTTGTCTGGCCACCCAGCGTCTACCAGCTGCACACAGCAGTGGCCACTGTCAGGAATTGGAAGAGCCCAGTGTGTTATGTTCAGTAAGGAGGAAGCCAATGCCTGCACATGGGAATGAACAGATGGACATGCAGCACCAGCCTTCAGTGTATGTGGCCCATTGGTGGGCAAAGGACAGCCCAGAAAGGGACAAGGGTGGACCCAGAGTTGGGTCCGTTCCTAGGGCAAGCAAAGCTCGGGGGTGGGATGCTGGAACCTTTGAAGACAGGGAAAGTCAGGCAGGGTCCTGTGGGGGGACAGCATGGTTGGAGAGGTTCAGGATGGGCATCTAAAGAGGCAGGGGTGTGGATATGGGTATGTGTGTGTGTACCAACTCACAACTTGACGCAAGTTGGGTTTGCTTTCTGTGAAGGAAGGTGGAAGATGTGGGCCTCAGGGACAGATGAGACACAGTCCATATGCTGTGTGTTTCTAACTCTTAACTCCAAGTCAACACCCAGGAACGTTCCTCTTAAATATTAATGGTACTTTTTATTGACAGATGTAAAAGCTTGTGAAAGCAAACTGTACGTCAGCATCTCTGCCCAACTCCAAAGGGGGTCGTTCACCCTCAGTGCTGGCTCAGCTTCTCTTCAGTCCATTTGAAAGCTGTGTGGCACCCTCTTCTGTGTGGCGTCCTGTGTTTGCTGGCACTCTGGCAGGACTCAGATGCCCTCACGGGAAGTAAACTTTCATGTTGTTGGTAGATTGCAGATTTGACAAAAGTTCCGCTGAGCATGGTGGCACACGCCTTTAAAATCCCAGCACTCTGGAGGCAGAGGCAAGTGGATCTCTGAGATCAAAGCCAGCCTAGTTTACATATTGAGTTCCAGGCCAGCTGAGGCCAGGGAGAGACCCTGTCTCAAAAACAAAAAAAGAGGGAAAAAAAGTTCTATGACATGTTCATTCTAAGGCACTGGAACTGTGTTAGGTGACAGGTTCTTGGGGGAATGCTGCCACTTACTAAATTGTGCCTATTAAAGGGAATGAAGAGCTGCAGACTCAGCAGTTGGTAGAGTGCATGCCTGATATGCAGGAGGTCCGTGTGTTCAATCTCCAACACTGCATTAAAAAAAAAAACTGTGGTGCTGTTGTGGAGGCAGGAAGATCAGAAGTTCAAGGTCATCCTCGACTAGGCAATGAGTTTCAGGCAAACCTGGGCTACATGAGACCCTTCTCAAGAAGAAAGCATAAGAACAACCCTAAAATACAGAACACAGACACCCCCAAAAGCTTTAGGGCAGGAACCTTAAGGACAGAGCCCTTCCAAAGAAGTACTTCAGTCTTGTGGCCTTTTGTGTTTGGATTTTAGTCCAACTAGCAAGCTGTGCTAAGTCCCTGTGGTGGGTGGGTTTCACAGGCAGGCCACACACAGGTGAACGTAACATGGCATGGGTGGGCCAATGAGAAGGCACGGGAAGGGGCCATCTTTGTACCCAACTCTCAAGGACCTAATTGTGGAGAAGGAAGATTTGTGAAATAAAGTAAAGGAACTATCACCTTCTTGGGTTAAACAAATAAAAAACCCCAAGAAACTAGCATGAATAACCAGACTTTCTTGAGTTCCTGTGACAGGTACTGCTTGTCATTGTCCTGCAGGCTGGCCTATGGGTCAGGTCCTCCTTCAGCCTTGTAGTTACCAACAGCAAACTGAACCCAGACCCCAGAGTTCTTTTTTTAATATTTTATTATTTTTATTTTATGTGTATGCGTGTATTGCCTGCATGTAGGTAAGTGCACCCTTGTCGTGCAATGCCCACAGAGGACAGAAGAGGCTGGCGGATCCCCTGGAACTGGAGTTATGGACAGTTGTTAGCTGCCATGTGGGTGCTGGGATTTGAACCCCAGTCTTCTGCAAGAACAGTCAGTGTTCTTAACTGCTGAGCCATCTCTCCAGCCTGACCCCAGAGTTCTTAACCACTATGTTTTGCCTCTGCCAATGGAGCAGACAATACAGACATGTGCCAGGTTATCTACAGAATGGGTATTGGGTGCAGGTGTGGGTGCCAGCTGCCACACAGCCATCGGGGCACAGTGATAGGTGGATCACACAGGTGGCTGAAGCCAGGTCCTCTTCCATCCCTAAGGACTGGAGCAACCCAAGAGAACAGTTGGGCAAGTTCTGGAGATAAACCTGAGTTGGTTACAGAAAGTGTTAGGATCTTGATTGGCACCTTAATGGGATTTAGAATCACCATGGAAACAAATCTCTGACTAGTCTGTGAGAGACTTTCTAGATTAGGTTAATTGAAATGGGAAGACCCACCCTAATGTGGGCAGGACCAGTGGGCTGAGAATCCCAAACCAAGTAAGAGAAAGTGAGCTGGGCATTAGCTTTTACCTGCTTCCTGACTGTGGATGCAATGTGACCAGCTACCTCATGATTGTGTCCCATGCCTCCCCACATGGTGGACTGTAACCCTGGAACTCTGAGCCAAAATAAACCTTTTCTGAAGTGGTCTTGTTGGGTATCTTGTAGCAATGAGGCAGTTCCTTCTGCAGGCCATCTTCCCCAAGGGCGAGGGTCATTGCTAGCTTTTGGGTGTAGTGGATATTTGAGACAGGCAGCCAGTCTCAGAATAGGCCCCCCATGATCCACACTGCCATATGTGTTCTCCACTCTCACAGAATCAGGCCCCTGTGGTCAGTGGAATGATGGTAACTTCTTAGGCCTAAAGACATCACACTTTCCTCATGGGCACTGGGGACACAGCCTTGTGTCCCAGACAGAGCCCGAGGCCCTAGCCAACACTCCAGTGTGGCTTGTCAGCCATAAGAGGGTACCATGTTAGGAGCAGTTAGTCTGGCTCTAGTGAGGCCTTCAGCTGATGTTCAGAAGAGACCTTAATTTAGTGCTGACCCTCAGAATCTGTGAATAGAATAAAAGGTTGAAGAAAGCCTCTGAGTTTGGGGTCACTTCGGCAACATTAATGGGAACATTGCTTAGTAAACATCTATTATAGGAATGACCGGGGGTGGGGAGACCCACCAAATACATCTTTAATCGCAGATTAGGCAAGGCCCTTGGTTTTAAGTATCAGACATCCAACTTCAACTACCTCTCAGCAAAATGGAAGTGTCTCTGATTTTGTATTTGAAAAACTCAAGACTATCTGGCTCTATGCACAGCTAGATCTGGGGTCGAGGCCCACCCTTTTCTCCATTAAAGTGCTGCACTGGCTCTCTGACCTCTTCATAGGTCCTGCCTGTCATGTCCTTTAGCCAAGGTCTAGGATTCTTTGCTCCATCCTGTGCTGTAGTAGGGCGACAAATACCTGTCCATGGATGTGGCGGTGATGCAGTCTTGGACAACTGGCTTTTGGTTTTTACTCATTCATTCTATGTCTCGGGGAGACAGCCACCAGCTGCAGTAGATTCCCATCACTGTAATTCTCAGGAACTTCTAGCTCGGGGCATCGTGTGTCAGTCCCAAGTAATGTGAAGACTGATGGGAAAACTGCAGAGTTGCTAGGCCTGGACACCCACCAGTGACACCCATGCCCATGTGGTAGGCATCTTCTGGGATCTGATGTACTGTTACCTAGGAGATCATGTGATCACTGTGGACAGAACCAACCAGTCCATCCCACTTGCCAGCCAAAGTCACCTACAATTTTGCCTGTACAATTCTTTCAAGATTTGTGTGTGTGTTGTGTGCAGGTGCCTGCAGAAGCCAGGAGACGATGTCCAATCCCCTGATGCTGGAGTTACAGGTGGTTTTGAACCTCCAACATGGATGGCTGGGAATTAAACTCCCATTCTCTTCAAGAGCAGCAAGTGCCCTTAACCACTGAGCCATCTCTCCAGCCCCATTGGCTGTATCTTTTTGCTGGAGTTGGTTTTCTCTTTTCACCCTGTGGATCCTAGGGATGGAACTCAGGCTGTCAAGCGTGATGTAAGTGTTTTAACCTGCTGAGCCACCTCCCTAGCCCCAGCTGTATCTTTTTGCAGCAGGTGCCAACAGCTGTATGACTATGACTCTAATATGCCTAGTGAAGGGGAAACTAATTTCACTATGAGCTGCAAAGCTAGGATCCCAGGCCAGCCCTGGAGCTGGATGGAGTGTTGTGTATTTGTATCTCATGATACAGTGGTCCTCATTTGATGAGCACATTTCAATTACACCCTTTCCTCTGTGCTTCACACCCGGGCTTGACTGAGATGCCGTTGATTTACATGTCCTTTACGTGAGTGAATATTTCACTCTTATTTTTGCTGTTTGGAGTTGTAAGATAAAATGAATGCATGAGAACAAGTGGTTCCCAACTCTGTGCTGACAGCCGCCCCTCCCTGTCTGGGATCTTCAGGGGAAGCGGCTGGCAGAAGGGGAGAAGCCAACAGATGCTGTTTCCCATCCACTTCTGCTCCAGGAGCTGGAAAGGGCGGCTTACAGCTGCTGCGCTGCACTCAGACCTGGATCTGCCTCTCTCGCTTCTTGTTTGTGGGTTGGGCAGGAATACAGAGACAACGTTTTGCTGCATATTAACAATGATTCTGTCCTTGTGTAACTGCAAGGGTGCCTCGTGTCAAGGATCATGGATACTCAAAGTGAATGTGTGGACCATGCAAACCTTTGAGTTAATAGCACAGGAATTTCCTTGCTTGGTCAGCAGAGAGAGCCTAGAAGCAGAGACGGCCCAGGAGCTAGGAACAGCTAGTGCCCGTCTCCATTCCGAAGTGAGTATTACTCTCTAGACAGGAGTCAGGCTCCTCAGAGGAAGTCAACCCTAAGACTAAGGTAGGATGCATACAAGATGACCTTGAAGCATCTTCTACTCCCAGAAGGCAGAGAAATGTTAAGCATGGGCAGGGAGACGACTCAGTCAGTGAAGTTCTTGCCTTGTAAGCTTGAGGACCTGTTTGATCCCCAGAACCTACGTGAAGAAAGCTGGGTGTGATGGCACACATTCGTGATGTGGAGGCAGAGGGAGGAGGATCCCTGGGGCTCACCTAATGGGTAACCCCAAGGCCAGGGAGAGAGCCGGTCTCAAAAAAACAAAATGGGGGTGTAACCTGGAAGTTCCTCTGACCATTATGACGGCAAGCTATAGTCCTACCTCCTTCCCAAGCTCTGTGGAAGGAGTCTGCGTGAAGGGTGGGGACTGAAGATGTATAAGATGAGAAAGCCACGAGGCAGGTCTCTCCCTATTTTGTGTAGCTGTTGGGAAGCTGCAGGATTTATATTTAGGGTGTGGACTTTCCAGCACAGCCTTGAAGTGGGGGGAGCCCACTCTTCTGTAAGTAAACCAGCACCCCAAGCTCAGTTAGCAAGTCCAATAAACTCGTTAGGATTCTCCGAATGGCAGTTTTGGAGAATTCCTGCCTCGGGTTGTTGTAAGGACAGTGGGAGGAGGGAACTGGACACCATGTGTGTCTTCCAGCAGTGAATTTGACTTTACAGGGAGCTTTAGAGATGGCTCAGCAGTTAAGAGCGTTTGTTCCACAATCACGAGGACTGGAATTCAGATCTCAACACTCACATAATAAGCCAGGTGACCCTGCAAACACTTGTGACCTCAGCTCTGAGGAGAGAGGAGACAGGAAGAGCATGGGCTTTCTGGCTTCCAGCTAAGACTCTGGCCCCAGGTTCAGGAAGGGGCCCTGCCCCAAAGGAATCGGCAGAGAGTGATGGATGAGAACACCTGATGCCCTCTTCTGCCCTCCAAACACACATGTATGTGTACCTGCACATATAGCTACACAGATACAAATAAAAATAAAATCTTTTTCTAGTTGAAATGTTTTCTTTTTTTCCCAATATTTTATTCATTTTATGTGTGTGAGTGTATTGCCTGCATGTGTGTGAATGCACTCCTGTCATGCAATACCGCAGAGGTCAGAAGAGGGTATCAGGTCCTCTGGTACTTGAGTTACAGATAGTTGTTAGCCAATATGTAGGTCCTAGGACTCGAAACCAGGTCCTCTGCAAGAGCAACCAGTGTTGAGCTGTCTCTCCAGTCCCATTTATTTTTATTTTATGTGTATGAGTATTTTGCCTGCATGTATGTAAGTGCACCATGTGAGTGCAATGCCCATTGGAGGCCAGAAGAGGGCATTGAATCCCTTAGGACTGGCATTAAGGATAGCTGTTAACCACCATGTGGACGCTGGGCACTGAACCCAGGATCTCTTAACTGCTGAGCGAGCTCTCCAGCCCCATAAATAAATATTTTCAAAAAGCAAAATGGACAGCGCCTGCTAAGGTTTACTGTTGGGGAACCCTGCTGTTAAGGTCGACTCCTTTCTCAGCAGGGGCTTCCTGCTCTCTGCCTGACTTATCTGGAAAGTGCCTCTAAGCACAGATGTCTGGCTTTATTTGGAACATGACCTTTGGTATAGTTACCTGCAATAAACTGCCCCCAGGCTTTTTCTATATGATAATTAGGCATTGCCCTGTAGCCAGATGATAGGATCCCCCTACCACATGTAAGTAAAGCATACTATGAACACCTATCAGCTGAAGCTTTGGCTGCTGCCTCCACACCATATTTTTCCCTGACCCCCCACTGAATAAACAGAGCTGTATCACTGAAACTGACTCCCGGAATGTCTTTTCCATCTGTGCTCACGGCCGTCCTGACCCCATTCTTAGCTTCTGTTCCCTTTGTTCTCGTGGGTCGGTAGCCAATGGCCCGCGAGGGGAGGGAGAGACCCATAGTTGACCTCTGGCCTCTACACACTTGTGCACACACCTACTCATACCACATGTACCTGCAGATACACACACACACACACACACACACACAGAGACATGTTTAGAACAAAACTTTCACATCCAAATGGTCTTGGTGAGACACAAGAAGAGTACAGAAAGTTGTCCTCTGACTTCTACATATGCACAGTTACATGTGTGTGTGTGCATACATATATGTCCACATCCACATGCACACACAAGTAAATAAATGCAATAAAAATTCTCCATGGGGTATTCTGTCTAGCATCCTGGGGCAGAGAAAGAGCATTAAGGAAATCTGCATAAGATACAGACCTCAGTTGATAATCATGTACCCATATGGGGGACATAGAGTCTTAGAGCCATTTTCCAGTTTTCTAAAGTATTCTAAAATAAAAGTAGAGACATTCATTTCTCTGACAATGGTCAGACACTACCAGTGGCCCATGTTCTGCTGCTCAGTATGTTTGGCCTTGGTTTAATTTGTAGGTATGAATCTATCCACAACCAATTAACCTTGACCAACTGACTTTCCCCATGGCCAATGACTAGAGTTAACAGGCAAACTCAACTTAGGGTTGTGCTCTGTGGCATCATGCAGTCCAGGATCCAGACTGCACTCATGGTGAAAAAGCCAAGGAACAGAATAAGCACCAGTCAGCAAACTGCAGCCCAGGGGCCAAATATAGCTGTCTGTTTTTGTCACTAAAATTTTATTAGAACACGGCCACGGCCATTCACTTCTGAGTCATCAAAGGCTATTTGTTTTGTTTTGTTTTGAGATAGGGTCTTACTAGATAGCCCAGGGTGGCCTGGAACTCAACATGTAGACTAGGCTGGCCTCAAACTCACAGAGATCCTTTACCTCTGCAATCCTCTACACAGGATTCTAGTGAAATTAGGAGAAAAATACCAGAGTCATCAGCTGAGGGACATTCTAAAAGATACATGACCAACACCCCTCAAATTTCTCCATGTCGTATGCCAGCAAGATGGTTCAGCCAGTCTCTGCTCCCAAATCTAGGCTGGGATTAAAGGTGTACCACCACGCCTGGGTGATGGCTCCTTACGATGGGCTATAACAGAGTTGAAAAGTTGAGCTAGATACTCTCTGGTCCACAAAAACCACTGCTGGGCTCTTTATTGACAGTTTGCCAATTCATGTGATGAGGACAGAGTTGGGTTTTCATCCATCCTTAGCAGGCTGGTTTCAGGGACCACATTCTTGCACATCTGTATCCTGTAGCTTTTGCTTCTCTTCTGAAGTCCAAATCCCTGTCTCTTGTCTGCCTCCAGGGAGAGCCAAAGGCCACCAGTGTCCAGCTGTTCCAGATCTAGATCTTTCTGCAGTGAGGAGGGAGGAAGCTGAGGGACCAGATGGTTTGCAGGGTTTGAAAGCAGGCAGGGGCTCTGCAGAGGAGATGATGCCCAAACTTTGCCAAACATGTTTAACACATGTACCTACATACACACATATGTATGCACACACAAGCATACACATGTTCAGACTCCAGGGGTTCATGCATGCCACACTATGACCTTTTATGTTGTGCAATTAGCAGTGGCTGAGTTTGGATGGAAAGTGAATGTGTGCACATGCATGTATGCATACACATATGTGTATGATGTTGTGTGAATTTGTATGTGTACATGCACATGTGCAAACCAGATGAGAAGGTGCGAACACTCCTGGCCTGGTGTCCCTGGCTGACTAGGTCCAGGTCGCCTGTCATCCTGGGTCCCTCAGATGGTGAACTGAGGTTCCCTGATACCCTATTGGGACTCTGGCTCCTCCCCCACTGTATTGGGCCTGTTGGGCTTAGCTTAGCCTTGGCTGACTTTGAAGGCCTGCTGCCAGCAATGCCATCTGGTGTGCAACATGCTCTTGGCCCAGGAGCAGCCCGCTGACCATGCCTGTTGCTCTGTACCTTTTTGGTCCAGTCAGCCTGATTTGTGCCAGTGCTGGGGATGGGGACTTTACTTGGGAATGACTAATAGTGTGGTCAGCATGGTCTCTGGACTTCGTTCTGCATTAAGATGTGAAGGACCCTTAATTATCTCCTACTGGTTCATCCTAAACCTGCTTAGTGGAGATAGCTAGCCTAGCTAGCCTCTCTCAGGGTTGACCCAGGCTGGACCACTGTTACCTTGGTGATGGGTTGGATGAAGTACATTCATGTTTGGAGCAGTGCTCAGTTAGTGCTCTGGAGTACAGGTAACACAAAGAAAACTTAGACTAACTGAGGCAGACATTACAGAAGCCAAGGTGAGGCAGTCTTGCCCCAGGACTCCCGAGACCCAGCTGAGCCACCTCCTTTCATGAAGAGTGCTGAATGGTGAAATATCTCCCTTGAAGGTAGTCTATGTCTTGAATGAGACTGGAGTTCACAGTCTTCTGACTTGCAACTGTTTTGGTCTTTTTTTTAGACAGGGTCTCCACGTAGCCCTAGCTGGCCTGGAACTCACTATGTAGACCACATTGGCCTTGATGTCACAGAGTTCGCCTGCCTCTGCTTCTCTAGTGCTGGGATTAAAGTTGTGTGCCATCACGCTCAGCCTTTGTTTGTAAGAAATTTTCCTACTTGGAACTGTAGCACATTCTCGTCTTTATTTGACTTCCTTCATCTATCTTAATTATTGTTCTGAGTCTTGGCTGAGCGCTCCTGGTGATCTTGGCTATAGGCTGACTATCAATGGATAGCTCACATCTCATGTTTTTTTTTTAGATAATAAAAGAGCAAACACTATTATGTAAAAACTTCCTGTCCTAGTTGCTTTAACTGTCAATTTGACTTAGCCTAGAGTCACCTGAAAAAGGAGTCAACGGAGAGATTTCTCAGATCAGATTGGCATGTGGGCCTGTCTGTGTGGGGAGGATTGTTTTGATTGTTAGTTGATGGAGGAGTGCTCAGCCCACTGTGGGTGGCACCATTCCCTGGGTGGTTGGTCCTGGGTGTGTAAGAAAGCTAGCAAAGCCTGAGCTTGTGGGCAAGCCAGCAAGCTGTGTTCCTCCCCGATTTTGTCTCCAAGTTCCTGCCCTGACTTCCTTCAATGATGAAAGGAGACCTGGAAGAGGAAACAAACCCTTTCCTTCCTGAGTTGCCTTTGGTCACAGTGTTTATCACAGCAACATAAAGGAAACCGGAGTATACTACTTTGCTACTGTGGAGCATCTCTTTAAATTCTTAAAGTTTTAATGCCTAGTCTAAGGAGCGAACGTTTCTGTGGTTTTTGATGCTTATCTTGTTGCTTCCCAAAGGATGAATGGCCATCAACAGACACACCATGGTATCCTCAGCACTGGGTGCTATAGTTTTTAAAGATGTAGTTGTGGCTCGGTGTGGTGGCACACACCTTTAATCCCAGCACTTGGGAGGCAGAGGCAGGCAGATCTTTGTGAGTTTGAGGCCAGCCTGGTCTACATAGTGAGTTCCAGGACAGCTGGGGCTACAGGGAGACCCTGTCTCAAAAAGACAAA
>NW_008335297.1:8982-21158 GCF_000622305.1 Nannospalax galili | reverse complement strand
TAACCTTTTCAGAGGATGGTATGATAAGAATAGGAGGTAGGAATTGGCTAGGCAGTTAGGGCAAAAAAAAAAAAAAAAAAAAAAAAAAGTAGTTGTGGGTTGGAGAGATGGCTCAGTGGTTAACAGCAATGGTTGCTCTTGCCGAGGACCCAATTCTGTTCCCAGAGTCCACATGGCAGCTAACAACCATCCATAACTCTCATTCCAGGGGATCTGACACCCTCTCCTGACCTCCATGGCTATTGTATGACACCAGTGCACTTACATGCAATACACTCATACACATAAAATAACATAAAAATAATAGACAAATATTTTTTAAATGCAGTTGCAAGTTGGATTCTTTAATTTATCACAATTACCTTTGCTTTAGGTCTTTCCCTATATTTGCCCTAAGCCATATGCACTGAGACTTAGTCTCCTCTTTTGTCTGGGTGGGAAGGAGGTTGAGAGAAATCATTAATTCACCCAACAAAAATATTCTGAGGATCTGTTGTGAGCTGGACAGTGGATTAGGTCTTGAGCTGTAGGAAAAGAAAAAGACAGAGACCTTAGTCTGGTTCAAGTTTATTTCCTGGTGGGAAGACAGACAGACACTGGCTAAAGAAACATGAATGAGAAGTTAGGGATGTAGCTCAGGAGAGTGCTACCCTAGCATGCTTAGTATGCCTAGGGCTCAAGTCCCAGCACCACATAAACCAGGTGTGGTACTGCATGCTTGTAATCCCAGCACTCCGGAGGTGGAGGCAAGAGGACCAGGAGTTCAAGGTCACCCCCCCCACTTATCCGCCCCCCCAACACTTAGGAATCTGATCATCTTAGTGGTAAGCATCAAGAGGAAAAGAAAACCAGGAGGGGGTGGTAAGCAAGGAGCTATTTTAGTTTAGTGGAGGGGGTAAGGGGACCTTTTTGAGAAAGCACTTTCAAGCCTGAAACCCTTGTGAAAAGCGGGAGGTATCTGAGGAGCACAGGGAATAGCATTCAAGATGGAGGGAAGGACATATGCAGAGGCCCTGAGGAAGGACTAAGAAGAATGGGGGTAGCATTCAATTTTCAGGAAATAATGACAAAGCCAGTGAAGCAACGAAAGCAAGACTGCGCAGGACTTTCCAGCTGGGTAAACAATCGAGACGTCTTCCAGTGCCCCCCACCCCTGATTTGAGGACTGTGACCTGGGGAGGGAACCCATATGTATGGGCTTGTGAACCACATACAGCATCTGCTGGCATTTCCCAGCTCCGTCACTGTGGCAGGAAGGCAGCTGTGAGGATGCCTGTGTGAGTGGACATGACATGGCCATATTCCAATAAAACTTCATTTAAAACAACGGGTGCCAAGGGCCACAGTTCTCCACCCTCTACTGTAGGAGATTAACATATGGCTTATTGACCCTGCTCGTGGTTATCCACCAGAATGTCATGGTCAAGATTCTACTGCTGAAGACACTACATTGATGAGCTGTAGAACAACCAGGGAGAAATCAAGCTGGTGCTGACTTCAGAGTCTCATCTCCACTGGCTAGCGTTCATAGTGCTGGAAGGTGCTATGCATGCTACCAGAAGGGAAAAAATAATCAGCCTTACCCAGCTGTGAATCTTGTGAACTACAACAACTGGCCTGGAAAGATATGCCCACGAATGCAAGAGTGGCATTAATATTATGGGAGTAATTAACTATTCTCTAACTGGATTTAAGGTCCACTTCATAAGATGGAGCCCATACCTGATACTGATATCAGGTCTAAGAACCTGAGGTTAGACAGGTTACAGGACATAGTGGCAAACCTAATACTAGTTTTGTAGCAAATAGTTATTGTATTAAACTAACTCCGAATGACTTCTTGCTATACCTATAGATTAATGCATCTCTCAACTCTCACCAGAGAAGAGCCTGAGGTGGTGGATGACCACAAGGAAGCAGAGTTTTCTAGACAGATGGTCAGGTACTCATATGAACTCACAGCAGTGGTAACAACATGCACAAGTTCCATGAAAGTTCAAATCATACAAAATCCCAGCATAGACATAAGGAAGTGGGTAAGAAACCCCAACCCAGCCTAAGGAAATTGTAGCCACTGATGGCTGCTGGGAGGGGGAGAGACAGTCTCTTTCAAGGACGGGATTCTTGGTAGGTTAACCAGGCTCCAGAGGATGGATCCATACTGAAGGACATTTGGGGACACAAATTGGACTCTATAGCCCTTATTATATATGTAGCAGAGTGCATTAAATTGGGTGGTGGGGGGGATAAGAGGAGGATGGCATCTAAATACCATCAAATTCTACTGTATGAAAATCACAAAAATTCAATTGAAAATGTTAAAAAAAACCCCAAAAACCAAATGTGACAAATATGGGATTGGGAGCCACACAGCCCTGAGTCTCACTTCTTGCTGGCAATGTGACCCTGGGCATGTCACTGTTGCCTCCATGCCTCAGTTTCCCCAAGTACAATCCCGACTCAACAGGTGGTCCCCTCCCCTGAGGCTGTGGGAGACCCTGTGCCAGCACTACTGCTACAGGACAGCTTGTGCCTCATCACAGTAAGAACTTCCCTATTGGTGCTCAGCTCCCAGCGGTGGAGGTTTGAATCTGAAGTGTCCCCACAGGCTCCAGTTTTGAATGCTTGGTTCTCAGCTGATGGTACTATTTTGGGAGATTCTGGAAGCATTGGGAGGTGGGGCCTGGCTGGAGGAAATAGGTCACTAGGGGAGGGTCTTTGGGAATATTTCCTGGCTTGCCCTCTGCTTCCTGATGCACTGTGGTGTGAAGAGGCCCTGCTCCACTTTGGCTGCCAGGTGTGAGCTCATCACTCCTCAGTGCCTTCCCTGCCACCGATAGTGGGGTTGGTGGTTGTGTAGTAGCTTCCTTGGAACCAAAACCTTCCATCCTAGGTGGAAGACTCTTCAGACTGAGGAAGTTCTAAAGGGAGGTTCATTAAGACTCAGGAAGTGAACAACTCACAAGTCTCAGCCAGTCCCTGAAACTTACCAGATGCACAAAGTCCCTCCCTCTCCAAGGTTATAGAAGCACCGAGGACAGCTGAGACTTTCTGACCTGTGGAGCCGCCCGCACGTTACACAGTGTGGTCCTGGCTTCTTACTTTCCTGAGCTGTCACGCATGCTCAGTCATTTCTGCTTCTGGAAGTAACCCCTCACACATATACTTTCAAGTCACCCCAATAAAACTCACTGGTTCATCAAGTTGGAACTTTGGTGGCCTCCTTAGCTTGTTCCCTGTCTACGGTGAATAGATATTTGTTCACATCTTCACAGTTGTGTCACACACCAGATGAGCACCACTGGAGGGCATTCCCACTCTCAGAGAAGGAAGCCAACTGCCCCAAAAGTTTAGATGCTTACACAATAACAGTGCACAAAGTGTGGTGGTGGTGAAGGGTGTTTCCATGCCACACAGTGAGGCCTTTCAGCTAATTTGCACAGTGAGGGCTTTCTTGCTTATGCTCTGTCTTTCATACAACTTCATACCACATGTCTCATTGACATCTTAACTCTCCACCCAGAGGTCTGTGTTTTAGTTTTATAACCAGTCATAGGTTACCTGTAATCACTCTGGAGTACCTCTGCACTTGTGCTGGCTCCTGGATTTAGTCTGCTCTAGTAAGGGGCTTCAGCCTTTCTCTTTGTTGACTTATTTCTTACCTGCTCTAACTCTGTAAGACTCTGCATGAAATCTTCCTGACCTTACTCTCTGACCTGTTCTCCTGTCTCACCCATGATGGACTGAAACTCTTTGTGTTCTGAATAGCTTTGCCTGTCAATTAAACAACAGCCTAGGGGCCCCTGAGAAGGACATCTCAATTGAGGGATTTTCCAGATCAGATTGGTCTGTGGGAGATTGTCTTGACTGTTAATTGATGTAAGAGGGCCCAGTCCACTGTGGGCAGCACCATTTCCTAGGCAGGATGTCCTGGGTTGTATAAGAAAGCTAGCTGAGCAGGGGTCTTTGAGTGAGCCAGCAAGCTGTATTCCTCCATGGTTTCTGCTTCAAGTTCCTGCCCTGTGTTCCCACAATGATGGACTGTCTGAAGTGTCACAGCAGTAATTAACATACAGCTTACAGAGCCTTTTTGTCTCACACAGCTATGGAGCTTTCTCTACCTTCTGAATATCTTGGTTCTGATTCATTATATATTTAGTTGTACTGTTAACTCTCAGCACAGTTCTGTGTCCCAGCAGGGATGAGGGAATGAGGAGCATCTTCCTACCTCCTGAGGTTTCTAACCTTCCCAGTGGCAGAGTCTGGTCTTTGAAAACTCTGCCTGTCAGTCTCCTGCACACTGCTAGGCACATGGGGGTTGAACGTATGAACTTTAAGATCCTGTGTTTGCTTTTGAGTATCTCAAGGGGTGCCTTGGAGCCCAGTACCTGGTCCAGCAACTGGCACATACACAGTAGGTTCTCAGTAAGTGAAGGGTGAGTATTTGAGGCATGTTCCCAGGTTCATTCAGGTGAAAGTTCATGGCTGAGAGCGTTCCTTCCTCCAATGGGGCTGGGGACCAGCAGCTGGGAGCAGAGGTACAGTACAAGATACAAACACAAGATCCCTTGCCAAGCTTTGAGACTGCAGAGACAACAGAGCATTGGTCCTGGGAGGACATCATTTCTTTTTCTTTCTTTCTTTTTTTTTTTTTTGATCTTTTTTGAGACAGGGTCTCCCCGTAGCTCCAGCTGTCCTGGATCTCACTATGTAGACCAGGCTGGCCTTGAACTCACAGAGATCCACCTACCTCTGCCTCCTGAGTGCTGGGATTAAAGCCGTATGCTACCACACCCAGCCGGAGGGCATCTTTTAAAAGTCCTTTGCCCACCAATGTGGCCTTTTGGGGAACACCAGCATCATGTGAGAGAGCTGTCAACTTCCAGGTCCAACCTCAGCCATACTGAATGGAACCCTGGAAGCTTCTGGCACATTCTCTTATATAGGAAACTCAGTTTTCCCCTAGGTTTTCAGCCTGGGACAAGTCACGAAGTCCTGTCAGGGAGAGAGCTGTGTGTGCGATGCTTCATTGGTCTAACCCTGACCAGCATTTATCATGTCACCATCTCGATTTTAGTGAGTGGCTTTAACAAAAGGAGCCATTGCTTCAGTTGGTCAGGGACCAGGCACTTCATCTACCCCGTGTGTCCGATCCAGCGGCTGGCTCATTCCTCAAGTGCCTTCCTCCAGTGTGGAAGCCATCCATTGCCTCGGGCACAGTGAAATGACTTCTTATGGGTGGCTGGCTGGCTGTGTGGATCCTATCTGGTGCTGGTGGAGTGAGACTCTCAGAGAGCTGCCCTCTGGAAGGCGTGGCAAACTCCCCATCATGGGCCTATGAAAGGAGCAGGTGGGCACTTACTTGGCAGGGCTGTCCCCAGGGTTATGCAGTGTCCTCTGTGGGGCAGCATGGATCATCACTGTAATGATTCCCATCTGAACTGTCCTTGGCAGTCTTGTTTTGGACACTTGGTGCCCAGATGGTGGTGCTATCTTGGGTGAGGTAAGCTGGCAGAATTAGGTCACTGGGGACAGACCCTTGAAGATTACGACCTGGCTCCTACCCGCTTGCTCTCCTCCTGGTCTGCACCATGTGTACAAGCCACTGCTATGGACTGGACTGATCCACTTGTGCTGGCATGCCTTCTCTGTTATGATGGATTGAAACCCTTTGAACGTGAGCCAAAATAAACCTTTCTTCTTTTTTCCTGTGTGTATACACGTGTGTAGGTTCATATGTGTAGTGAACATGTATGTGTGCACATGTGTGTGAGCACATGTGTCACTACCCATTTGTGGAGATCAGAGGGCGACTTGGTTCTTCCTTCCATAATGTGGATCCTGCAGATTGAACTCAGGCTATTAGACTTGACAACAGGCATATTTAACTGGCTGGGCCATCTAGCCTGCATTTTTTTGTTGTTATTGTTG
This sequence comes from Nannospalax galili, assembly GCF_000622305.1. Classification (NCBI taxonomy): domain Eukaryota; kingdom Metazoa; phylum Chordata; class Mammalia; order Rodentia; family Spalacidae; genus Nannospalax; species Nannospalax galili. The sequence continues at coordinate 15,227 of NW_008335297.1, read as the reverse complement.
CTTGTGAGACAAGGTCTCTCGCTGGTGTGGACATGGCAAGTCAATTCAGCTAGGGATTTGTCTCTACCTCCCTAGTGCTGGGACTACAAGCATGTGCCATCACCTCTGGCTTTTGAATGTGGGTTCTGGGACTTGAACTCAGGTCCTTACACTTACACAGCAAGCACTTTACTTATGGAACCATCTCTTCAGCCTGTTACGTTGTTTTTGTCAGGAACTTTAGTCACAGGGACTTAGAAGCACAAATATCATGATGAAGACCTCAGTTTGGGGGATCTTGCTCCCCCACAACCAGGGAGGTCTTGCCATACATTTAGGAGCAGAGGCAGGTTGTGGTGGTGCACCATTGCAATCTCGGCACTTGGCAGGCAGAAGCAGGAGGACTGCTGCAAGTGTGAGACCAGCCTAGTCTACATAATGAGTTCCAGGTTAGCCAGGACTACAAAGTGAGACCCTGTCTTGAAGAACCTAATAACTAACCAACTAACTAGCTAACTGACTGACTGACTGACTGACGGGATGAATGAATAATAAATAAATAAATAAATAAATAAATAAATAATAAATGATTGAGGGCAGAAGGTGAATGCGGCAAAGCTTAGAAAGAGGATGAGGTGGAAAGGGATGTAACTTAGTCTCCCTCCTGTGGAGCCCAAGTCTGTGAGCTGTGACAGATCACAGGGCTCTGGGTCACCCACCTGAGCTGCTTTCCGATGAGCTGCTTAGGAGCATTTGTGAATTGCTGTGGATGTGTTTTCAAAGACCCCCTTCCTGTTTCATCCAGGCAGGCAGAGCTGCGGGCTAATGCATGCTAATGTCCCTTCCCGGGCAGCCCTTATTAAAGCTGCATCTCGCTCCTGAAGGAGCAATGTGCAGCATCTAGGCCAGATGTCTCAGGGACCCAGGTGTGGAAAAGTTGGCCTGAAGCCTACAGTAGGAGTGCGGAGTGCGGAAGTGCCAACCACCACCCGGGAGCCCCGCCTCTCCCGCTGCCTCTCCCCCAACTTCCTTCCCAGGCGCAGCTCTTCCTCTCTCCTTCCAGCTAAGGCCCAGACCCCAAGGAAACCACCTCAGCTTCCTCCCACCATAGAAGCTCGCCTCTTCCTGTTGCCACAGCCTCACTTCGCAGGTTCCTGTCAAGAGAAATAAACTCCAATGCCTTTCTTCTTCCTCTTTACCGCTTTGACCCCATGCTGAGGTCCTGACCCCACCGTCATTGGTTGATTTTCCCCAAAGCCTGCAAACTGTATTGCTCCTGTCACAGGTGACTAACTCAGAGATTGGCATGTCACTCAAGCAGGGCCTATCAGTGCCCTCCTCTGAGTTTGAACTTGGGGTTAGACTGTATAGGTCAGTCCTCTATGGTGGAGACTGGAGAGGAGGCTGGGGAATGCTGGGATCCACATCTGCCAACTGGAAGGAAGGATGTCTGTTTTTTGACAAGGAAAAGGCTGATGGGGGCAGATTGCACTGAGACCTGCTTATGTTCAAGTGTTTGGTTTCATTATGTGGGGCTTCTAGACGTTGTTGTGTGGTAGAGCAGGGTGTAGACTGAATCCACAGTCTGGATTCAAACATCCCAGCTCACTGGCAGGTGTGTGACAGTTTCTATCTTCTGTAAATGTGATGAGTAAGAATGGCCTTCTCACAGGGTGGGTGTGGGCTTTACATAAGATGCATGCAAGTTGCATAGAACCCCATAGCCACTGGTTGCTCCCGAAGGCTTTCTGTCAGCAATGGTTGGCTGTTGATGCCTCTCATGGTAATGACAGTCTTTGGAACTCTAATAACTTGGGCTTCAGTTACTGGCAATAAAAAGCCAATACAACTCTTTAGAGATGAATGTTCTTCCGAAGTTGGTGGGGCAGAGAAAGTAACTCATTCATTGGGCACAGGGTCTGACTGGCAAATACACTCCACCAATGACCTGAGACCAATGACTGGTGTTTCCTTTTCTACAGGAAGTGAAGACCAGGAAGTGAGGCCTCAGCAACCAGAAGTGGGTGGGGCTTCTGTTTCAGCAGTGAGAGGGAGCCAGGGTAGCTTTCTTGGAAGGCTGGGAGGAAGCCGGAAGGAGAAAGAATAGATGTTTTGCAGGGCTGAGGGCCACCAGGGAAGGAAGTGGTGGCACTAGTGGCAGAGCCCCTGAGTATTGAAGGTGCTTTTCAGCATAACTGTGCCCCTCAGTTCTTCCCTCTGACTGGAGACTTCTGCCCAGCTTTCAACCCTGTCTCCATGAAAAGCTACCACATGACACCCCAGAGATGGAGAGGCCAAGTGTGGTACTACACAGCATTAATCCCAGCACTCAGGAGGTAGAGGCAGCAGGATCAGGAGTTCAAGGCCAGTCTCTGATACATAGTTTGAGGTCAGCTTGGGCTAATAAAACTCTGTCTCAACCTCTTCCCCCTCCAAAAACCCCAAATAAAGAGATGGATTGAGATAGACTGAAGATGTAGCTCAGTTGATAGAGTGCTTACCTAGCACGCAGGAATTCCTGGGTTTGATCCCCAGCACCATATAAACTGGTCATGGTGGCACGCATGTATAATCTCAGTAAGATCAAGAGTTCAAGGTCATCCTTGGCTACAAACCAAGTTTAAGGCCAGCCTGGGATACATGATTTCCCAGAAAGAGAGAGAAAGACAGAGAGACAGAGGAATTGATGCCAGTGTCTTGTGGGAGTACCTGAATCCAAGAGTCCTGGACTTTAGCTACATGAACCAGCGGATTGCTTGTTTTCTTAGATTCTACTTGAGTTTCTGTTACTTTGCAACAGAAAGGGCGCTAGTCACTACTGTCTGCAAAAAAAGCAGGCAGAAGTCAGGTGCCTGCTGTATGGTAACATTTGAGACAGTCTGCAGCTTAGAGGGAAGAGAAAATTCAAGGGCTGAGCACTGTCACCCTGGAAAACCATTCTAGATCAAGGAATGTGGACGTGCCAGGGAGGGGGTCGTGTCCTCACACTGACAGGCGAGAATGACAGGGACATAAATCAAGGCTCTGGAAGGGTACCATTTCCTCACAGGAAGACAAGGCAGCACAGCCCAGGACTGATGAATGGAAGGCTCGGCCTGAACCTTGGGGACCCTGACCATTCAGGGGCATACTACATGATTCAGCAAGATTCTTGTGGGAAAGAGGGCAGGAAAAAGAAAGCAAGAAAGCCAACCCGGGCTGAGGAGATGGCTCAGTTGGTTAGTGCAAGTGTGAGGATCTGAGTTCTAGCCCCAGAACCCTCATAAAAAAGCCAGGCATGGTGGCAAGTGTGTGCTTGTAATTCTAGCGCTGGGGAGAGGAGGCAGGATGGTTCCGGGGACTAGCTGGCCAGCTAACACAACCTAGTCAGGGAGCTCCAGGCCAGTGAGAGACCCTGTCTGAAAAAACACAAGGTAGACGCTGTCTGAGGAAGAACAGGGGTGCACATGGGCAGACATGAAAAAAAAGCCATCTGATTTTATCTTTCAGGTTGATTCCATATTAGCAACACTTGAAAGTGCCCACGTTATGATATACACCCTGTGTCTTTTATACGTGAAATTCATTCTTTCTACCCACAGCAGCCATATGCAGATGTCCATACTGAGGCAGTGTACAATCCATGGAGAACCATTTGTATCATTTTCTATTGGAATGGGACCCCTCAGAATTGTATAGTGTACAACCTTTGCAGCCATATGAGACAGTGCTGTTCCCAACAAACTGCACGTTAAGAGGGGGCAACGGTACTAGCACAGCGATGGTAAGTGACCTGCCCAAGGTCACACAGCTAGAGCCCGGAGGACTCTAACTCAAACCCACATGAGTCAAGTTAACTCATTTCTCTCATATCATGCAGCTCTGACGACTCAGATAGTCTCAGGATCCCCTTACACTTTCCTACACCTTGGTCTACTTGGAGAGTGGACTGACACTCCCTGAAGGTAGTAGACCCCTGTTACTGATCTCGATGCCCCCAGCTCTTTACCCAGGACCTGTACTGGCTGGTTGAGTTGAACTGGCAATGAAGACCCTGTTCAGACCTGGGCTGAGGGAAAGTGAGGGAAACGAGGATTTCTTGTGGCTAGGAGAGAGGAATCCAGCAATATGCTTCAACACTGGTGATGGGTTGGCTGGTGTCTGATGTTGCCAAGCCTCGAGGGCATCTGGGCTGTCAAACATCTGACGGAATGTGTGGCCAGGACTATCTAGCCTCTTGCTGAACACTTGTGCGTCACCTGAGTACATCCTTTATTGTCCCTGAAATACAGTAGTGACTCAGCAATGGCTGTGGAATGGGATTCAAAACGAGACCCTGAAGTTCATAGTAGCTAAGTTATGGGACCAACTTAGGTGTCCAACACTGAGGCATGGCTAAGGAAAATGTGGTGTATACACACAGTGGAACTTTTTTTTTAAGCCATAAAGAAGAACAAAGATATGTTATTTGAAAGAAAATAGACGCAACTGAAGATAATCTTATTAAGTGAACTAAGCCAGCTTCACAGAGACAAATATGGTATGTTGTCTCTAATTTGTGGTTACTAGATTTATATTGATCCATAAAATTATGTCTATCTATATGACATGAAAGTAGGCATCAAACTCTCTAGGGGACCAATTGGGGGATGTGAGGAAGGGGAGATGGCATGGGGGATACATGTATGAAGCTTAAAGACTAAACAGAAGAAGGATGAGACTGTAAGTTACTTGCTGCGACCACATACCTGACCAGAAGCAACTTAGGACAGGAAGGGCTTGTTTGATGGGACCCAGCCCATCATGGAGGGGAAGGCATGGCAGCGGGAGTCTGGCTGCAGGTGGGAGGGTGCTTCTGAGACCCCTGCACCCCTTCACATCTTGGGTGAATAGGAAACAGAGAGTGGACAGGAAGTGGTGTTAGGCTACAACACCTCAAGGCCCATCTCCAATGACATGCTTCCTCCAGTAAGGCTCCACCTTCTAAGCTTCTACAGCCTCCCAGAACAGCACCAGCAGCTGGAGACCAAGTGCTGAAATACAGGAGACTGTGGGGAGTGTTTCACATCCAAACTGGGATGGAGACCATGGTTGAGGGGTACTGCTGTGGGGTGTGGGCTGCCTTAGGATCTGGAGATGAAAGCTGACCTTGGAGACAGAAAAACTCATGGATCCACAGGGAGTTGGTTTGGTGGTCCTCCAAGGATCCCTCAATCCATTGGTGCTTGGCATCCCTCATGTAAAATGGCTGTGTTTTTGTATGTAAACTACACTATGTGCATTTGGTCCACTCTGGAGAATTTGTGATGCTGGCTACTATGAAGATGCTGTACATTACAAAAGTCATTACAGTGTGCTGCTAGGGGGACCGTGACAAAAGAGTCTATGCTCAGTGTAGACAAAGTTCATTAAAAAAACAAAAAACAGAAAACAAAAAAAAACCAACCTGTGACTGGTGGAATTCACAGGCTGAGTTTGACAATGGAGGGCAGACTGGGTAAGACTCAAAAGAATTTGCTCTTATACAATTGTCTTGCACATGTAACTGTTTGACTTCTGCATTGTTCTAAGTAAATTTGAGCTAACAGCAAATGTTTTAAAAGTTATGAGGGTTTGGGGCTGGAGAGATGCCTCAGTGGTTAAGAGCACTGACTGCTCTTGCGGAGAACTTGGGTTCGATTCCCAGCACCCACATGGCGGCTACGAACCGTCTTTAACTCCAGTTCCTGGGGAATCCGAAGCCCTCTTCTGACCTCTGTGGCATTGCATGACACGGGTACACTCACATACATGCAGGCAATACACTCATACACATAAAATAAAAGTAATAAAAAATATTGAAAAAAGGATTTTCCTAAAAAAAAAAGTTATGAGGGTTTACATTAAGAATTCTGATTTTTGCTTTCCTTGAAGATCAGAAAATGGGCATCCCGGCCCCATGTTCAGGAATGGGCAGAGAGTGAGCCTCTGCTGCCCCCTGCAGGCAGAATGTGTACTGCAGGTGCCTCTCATGTTTATGCCCATCTGAGTTTGGCCTGTGTTATGTCTGTGTGCGTGCCACAGCATGTGTATGGAGGTCAGAGGATAACTTGGGAGAGTCGGTTCTCGTCTTTCACCGTGTGGGTCCCAGGGACTGAACTCAGGCCACCAGGCTTGACTAGGTGCCTTTACCTTTTGAGCCATCTTTCCAGCCTGAATTTGACATTCTTATTTCAGAGTCTATGCTAAAAGATCAGACATTTGTATTGGTGTGTGTGTGTGTGTGTGTGTGTGTGTGTGTGTGTGTG
>NW_008335297.1:3422-8472 GCF_000622305.1 Nannospalax galili | reverse complement strand
TTTTATCTGGGTGCTGGGAATGTGAACTCAGGTCCTCATGCATGGCAAGTGCTTTATTGACCTAACTCTCTCCCCAGCTCCCTCTTGATTTTTATTATTATAGCTTTTCACCTAAAATGGATATTCAATAGTATCTTATCCCTTTTGGGACATGAGGAAAACTGAGTTCAAGCTGGTTAAGTCACTTATCTTGAGATCACGTGTCATGGCAGTGCTGGTGCTAGGAAGCGGAGTGCCTGCCTTGTGGACAGTGAGAGCATCTTCTGTGACTCTTTTTGACTTGGCCACTAGGGTGCTCATGTTGTCAATCTAATTTACTAATGGTCCTGGCTTACATGTCTTTATTCAACTTTCTGTTCTGCTGTTCTATTCCCATCTTTACCTTTTATTCTAAATTATTTTTCCTTAGTTTCAATTTTGAAATGTTGTCATATAGATGGCTTGGAGTTCACTGTAAGTTCTAATGGAACTGTGAATGAATAAATAAAGATGTAATGGATTTCAAAGCCTCAGGAGGGACCCTAGACACCCCACTCTCCCTGTCAGGTGTCTTGTCATTCATCTAGGCTGTGGCTCTGTTTGCCGGAAGCCTTTTCATCTTACTTTGTTTTGTTTCTCTTTTCTAGCATCAAAGTGGTCCAGACTGATGGATACCAGTGTGTGGTAGCTGCAATGGTCCCAGCTGTTGTCTGGAGGCAGATGCTGTCCTCGGCAATGGGAGGAGGCAGGTGGGTGGGTGTGGGGTGCCTGCCATCTGGGTCTTGTTTGGAGAGAGAATCCAGCTCTGATAGCTTCCGACTTGGACTCCATTGCACAGCCCCAGAAAGGGGTGGCACTGTGGAGGCAGGGCTCCTACAGAGATCTAGGGAGTGTCTCCAGCTAGGAGCTTAGGCCTTCCTTAGACTCTGAACTTGGCTGGAATGCTTTCTGCCTCCCAGCTCCCTCCCAACTGTACTGCCCAGAGGCCAGCTGATACCCTGGAGACCTTCTAAGCACTCAACACTTGGATATTTTTTTTTCTCTTTTTTATGAGACAGTGACCTATGTAGCCCAGGCTGGCTTTGAATTTGCTACATAGCTTAAGATGAGCTTGAACTTCTGATCATCCTGCCTCTACCTCCTGAATGCTGGGATTACCTGTGAAAACATGCCCTGTCTGGGGTTTGTACCCAGGACTTTGTGCATGCCAGGCAAGCAGTCTACCAACGGAGCCACATACCCATCTCTGGAATATTATTATTTATTTATTTAATTGTTATTTTGGTGGCACTGGGAATTGAGTCCAGGGTCTTGTGCATGTTAGGCAAGTACTTTGCCACTGAACTTCAGCCTAGGCTTTATCGAGAGAGGTTCTTGCTGTGAAGCCCAAACTCACTTTGAACTCATGACCCTCCTGCCTCAGCCTCCTGACTGCTGGAATTACATGTGTGGACCACCACACCCAGTTCTCTGGATTGTTTATTTGTTTTTTGAGACAATGTCTACCTGTAACCACAGCTGGCCTGGAACTCACCATGTAGAACAGGCTGGCCTTGATTTCACATAGATCCACCTGCCTTTGCCTCCTGAGTGCTGGGTTTAAAGGCATGTGCTACTATACCCAGTGACTTTTTTTTGCATTCATTTATTTAGTGTGTGTGTGTGTGTACATGCCATGATGTGAATGTGGAAATCAGAGGACAGTGTTTGGGAGTCAGTTTTCACTTTCTACTGTGTGGGGTTTTGGGGACTGAACCCTTGTCATCAAGCTTGGTAGCAAGTACCATTATTGACTGAACCCCTTGATGTTTAATGTGCTCTTTTATTATATGGTGTTTATTTTTTCCAGTCACCTTGTGAGTTTTATCCAGGCAGACTCTTGTGTGCCGTATTTCCTCTTGTGTCCCCACATACCCAGCACATAGTAAATGTTCAATACAGGTATGCTGAGTGAGTGGACACTGGCGCCTATAATTACAAAGGTATGACTGCCATCAGTGACAGCTGTTACTTAGTTGATGTGGGCTGTGGCCAGACACTGTGTAGATGCCTAGATTAGGGTTCTCCAGAGAGACAGCTAAGACATACAGAGACAGACAGACAGACACAAACACAGATGCACAAGAGGACGTCTCTTAGTGGAACTGGCCCACAAGGTTTTGGTGGTTGCTAAGTCCCAAGCAGGCTGCCTGCAGGCTGGAGACTTTGGGATATAGCTGTGTGGTAGAGCCCAAGGTGGACAACTCCTTGTCACCGGCCTTGGTGGCAAGTACCTTTGTCCACTGAGCCGTCTAGCTGGCCCTCAAACCCAGATATTTGAATGCTAGAACTGTGTTCTTGCCACTTGGCCATGGTGTCCTCTCCAGAGGAGAGGTCCTTGCTCTACTGTGACATGACTGACATGCATCCAGGCATGTGGGTCCTGTAGTTAGGGACAGGTGTCCACTGTGAGGGAAAGTGGAGGGAGACACAGGAAAGCCATCTTGGCACCACATGGGACTTGGGGAATGAGCTGGTGGAGAGCCTGCTGTGGGGGGCCCCCAGCAGACCCCAGCAGGCATTGGGGTCAGACACACATAACATCATTCCCTGCCTGATCAGTTCCTCAATGTGGGCACTGAATTTTCTGAGCTTCAGTTTTTTTATCTGTGAAATGGGGAGCCATGGTCTGCTTGGCCTGCATCCTAGTGGGCCAAGGAGCAAGTGAGACAACACTGCATGGGCGGGCAGTTTCCATCAGTGTCCCTTAGTGTCAGTGGCATGACTGTCTGGTGCAAGAATTTTCCCACTGTCTCCCCCCACTAGTTGTTTGGAGTCTACTTTTTACAAATCTGTGAAGGGTCCTCTGCAGTGTCTGGTAAAAGCGAAATGGAAATTGATAGTTTTGTGGCCACCACTGTCCCCTTCCTTCTGGCTTGGATGGGGATGGGTCTGGGAAAATCAGTGATTTCTGTTCAGGAGAACCCTTCTGTGAGACCTGACCAGCTCTGTTCTGAAGTCATTTCTTGCTCCTCCTCTTTTCTTCTTGGCTCTTTCCTGCCCTATTGGGATCTAGAAACCACACAGCACGTGGTGGACTTCAGTCTGGCTGCTTACAGGTAAAAAACACAGTCTATGTTTGTAATCTCAGCTCTGGGGAGGCTGAGGCAGGAGGATCACTTGAGCACATGAGTTTAATGTGGCAAGACTTTATGTTCTCATTCCATTTCTGCTGTGGTAAAATACTCAGACAGAGTAGGTGAGAAATGGTTTGTTCTGATAACAATTTCAGGTTCCAGTTATCAATGAGGGAAGTCAAGGCAGGAGCCTGAAGCAGCTGGTCACATCCAGTCAAGAGCAAAAAGAAATGCATGCACACTCCTTTGCTTGTGGTGCCTAGGTGGCTTCCTTCTCTCTCACACAGTTCAGGACTCTCTGCCTAGGGAATGGTGCTGCCCAGAGTGGGCATACCAGTTAACTTTGCTAAGGCAGTCCAGCACAGACATGCCCTCAAGTCAGCTCAATGCAGACAGTCCCTCATCCAGACTCTCTTCCCTGGTGATTCTCAGGTGACAATTAAAGCCGACCATCATACCCTATTTTTAAAACAAAATAAGTTGGACTTCCCTCCAACTCACATTAACATGCGGGTTTTCCACTGTGACCACGAACCCTGTGAGGTCTCTTCGGACAGCAGGGAGCACTAAACTCCTTCTACTTCTCAACCCCACCCTTCACCACTGCTTCTAGCTGCAGGCCCTTTGCACACTCACTGTCTAGAAGTCTAGTCCCCCTCTTTGTCACAGGCAGCCTCCTCCTCACCTGTGTCCCCCTTGCCCTAGTGTCATTGTCACAGGCGGCTCTTCTTTAGCTGTCAGCGGAGTGCAAGTGGTGCTCCCAGTAATCCCAGCACTGGGCAAGATGAGGCAGGAGGACCGGAAGCTCCAGGCCAGCCTGGGCTACATAGTGAGATCCTATATCAAATGAAAAAAAAAACAAAATTCCCTTGGATATCCAGAGTGTGTGCTTGGTGAGGCTCGCTGTGGGCTACTGTGTGAAAGCAGTGGGCAGTGTGGACACTGAACACTGTGTAATTCTCTAGGATGGTGTGGGACATACTTGTACTAAAAAATCTGGGACTGGGGGTAGAGCACAGGTGGAGAGGCGCTCACCCTCCAAACATGAGGATCTGAGAGCTATAGCCAGTGACCGTGTAAAAAGCCTGGCATGGAGGTACATGCTTGTAACCCAGCATGGGGAGGTAGAGGCAGGAGGATTCTCAGGGTTTGCTGGCCAGCCAGCCTAGCTTACTCAGCCCCAGGTCCTGAAACAAGGTGGACATCTCCTGAAGAACAGGATCCCAGGGTGACCTCTGGCCTCCACACATGAATACGCATGGTCACTTACACACACACAGGAACATGCACGCAAGTCCACATAGATATATACATAAAGTAATCAATTCATTGCTTATATAAATGTAAAATTCTTAGCTGTGTTTTCCTTGGGGGCTCAGGCAGCCCTACCCCTAGGAGGTCTGTGTTAAAGAAATGCATGGAACGTCCTGGGCACAGAGACTGGGACACAGTGTCTGGGGGGACTAAGAAGATTTCGGCCATCATAGTCATTTTCATCCTCCACCTCCTCCTCTGGTTGCTTCTTGAAGTGACAGTCCCTCCTCTTGGGGCCAAGTGAGAAGCTGTTTTCCACCAGAGCCCATTGCCTGGGACCTCAGATGACATCAAGTCTCCTCTGCCACTGGTCTGATACAGGTTCGGTTTGGCAGGAATTACAGTGAGTTAGCACAGAGCATTCTCCCAAGCACTGGGTCATGCAAATATTTATCGCAGTGTTAAATAATAAATGGAACAGCCTGCCCCATGGTCAATCTGTTATGTTTGGTTTCAGCCTGGAGTGGTGACAGGCCTGGAATTATTGCCCATTCCCCTGCTTCCATCCATCCTGAAAACAGCCGGGACCTCTGAGGGGGAACCAGCCAGCCCGGTTAGACATCTGGAAGCTGGAGGGGCAGAGGGGATGCTTGGCCCAGTGTGGAATCTGGCAGATAAGGCAGGAATGCCACCCAGAAACC
>NW_008335297.1:1185-3319 GCF_000622305.1 Nannospalax galili | reverse complement strand
AGGAATGCCACCCAGAAACCCAAGCCCTGGGATGCTGAGCAAACCTGGGTTCTTGATAGAGCAGTCCATCTGCCACCAGGGTGGTCACCATCCAACTGTCCACATCTGGAGATACCTAACTTTGAAAAATCCAAGTGGCTAGCAAGGTAGAGGTAGGAGGAGCCCAAGTTTGAGGCCAGAGAGCAGGAGGTGGGGCAAGGCTATTAAACCTAAAAGCCCACCCCCAGTGACCCACTTCCTGCAGCAAGCCTCCACCTCCTTTAGGTTCCATAGCCTTCCCAAACAGTACCACCAGCTGGGGACCAAGTGTTCAAACATAGGAGCCAGTGGGGACAGGTCACATTCCAACCACCATATACAGGGTCTTGTTTTTAGTATCAGTTTGGTTTGATGCAGCTTTTTTTTGTTTCCCTAAAGGTGGCCTTCAGTCACCTTAGCTACAAGGGGAATGGGGATATGTCCAGAGCACGTCCCAGAACCTACCCGTGATAGCTTCCTAAGCTGGTGGACTTTCCCTTCTCTCACTGGTTGGGTCTACATCACTGGCCATTTTTCTTTTTTTTCCCCTTTGTTTTGAGACAGTGTCTCTCTGTAGCTCCAGCTGGCCTGGAACTCACTGTGTAGACCAGACTGACCTTGATTTCACAGATCCACTTGCTTCTGCAGGCATGTGCCACCCACGCCTGGCTCACGGACCATTTTCTAAGTCAATCACTGGCAAGGAAAGTGGAATTACCACACTGGGTTGCTTTCTCCCCAACCCCTTCTTTCTTCTCTCCTCTTTCACTCTGTTTTTTTCCTATTTTTAAATTTTCGTATTACATTCATTTAGTGTGTATGTGCATAACGAGTGTGGGTAAGTATGTTGAAGTCAAAGGACAACTTTCAGGATTCATTTCTATCCTTCTACCCTGTGGGTCCTGGGGATCAAACTCAAGCTGTCAGGCTTGGTAGCAAGCCCCTTTACCTACTGAGCCATCTCACTGACCCAATTTTTCTCTTTTTGAGACAGAGTTTCACTGTGTAGCCTAGGGTGCCTCAAACTTGTGATCTACCTGCCTCCACCTCCCAAGTGCTGGGATTATAACGAATTGACCCATCTCAAGAGGTGAATGCATAGTGAATCTACCCATCTCTAGATGGCCACCTAGGGAGAAAGTCAGTGACATTCTTTGCCACCCCATTCCCCAATTTGTAGGCAATTGATGGCTTTCCAGGGCTAAGATAACCATAGTTCTTTCTTTTAAAAATATTTTATTATTTTTATTTCATGTGTATGAGTGTGTCGCCTGCACGTATGTAAGTGTACCCATGTTGTGTAATGCCTGTGGAGGTCAGAAAGGGCATTGGATTCCCCTGGAACTGGGGTTACAGACAGTTGTTAGCTGCAATGTGGGTATTGGGAATCAAGCCTGGGTCCTCTGCAACAGCAGTCATTGTTCTTAACTACTGAGCCATCTCTCTAGCCCCAACCATCATTCTTTCTCGTATCAGACTTCATTCCCCAGGAGACAGAGCCTGAGCCTCCATCTAGAAGACCTGGGCTCTGGGAATCTGGTTTAGAGGCTCAGGATGTCAAAGCAAGTCCCTTCCTGGCCACAGGCTGGACCTGCAGTGATTAGTGATTACTCTGTGATTGACATATCCATCTGTGGCTTCTTCACCCGGTACCTCTATATCAGGTGATAAGAAGATGTGATATTCTGGGAGGTCCAGAAGGGACCCAGGTGTATCCCCTGTTGAGTCAGTTTTTGCATCAACACAGCAGCCTTGGATTTACTGTATATGTGTCTGTTACTTGTTGGGGGCCTTTGTTGTGTAAAGTAGAAGTTTCTTCATGTCCGGATAGCTCACGAGCTTGGAGCCATATGCAGAGGCTCCTTTCACAGCAGGGCGTCTTCCCAGCATTTTTCCTGACTCCTTTGTGAAGTAGCAGCCACATAAACATGGCCTCTGGCTCTAGAAATGCCATGCTTTCCTGTGTGATTTTTCAGGTTGTCTGGCAGCATGGCAGGAGCCCACTTCCATGTGTAAATAGGGTATCTCGCAAAGTGCCTATCAGCTAAAGCTTTTACCACTGCCCCTACAGTATAAAAATATCCTAGTCTTCTCTCAATAATTTGGAGCTAGAAGC
>NW_008335297.1:0-900 GCF_000622305.1 Nannospalax galili | reverse complement strand
TGTGCCCTTATCCTGCTCTTCTGACTACCTTCTTTCCATGTCTTGGCTACTGCTACAGACCAAGTATGTGTGCAGTGTTGGTAGGTAGTTTTACTTTTCCCATGTTGGAATGGCATCCTGTCATCCCAGCTCTTCAGAGGCAAGCTTATTGGGGGTTGGGGAGATGACTCAGCTGGTAAAGTGCTTGCCATCCAAGCATGCGGACCTGAGTTCAACCCCCAGTATCCATATAAAAAGTGGGGTATGGTGACACGTGCTTGTAATCCTGATTCTGGGGAGGTGGGGTTCACTGACCAATTAGTCTAATGAGTGAGCCCTGAGTCCAGAGAGAGACCTTGTCTCAAAACAAACACACACAAACAAGGTTGACAGCCCCTGAGAAGGAATGACACCTGAGGTTGACCTTGGCCTCCACCCACACAAGAGAGAGAGAGAGACAGAGAGAGTGAGAGAGAGAACACTGGCCACACATACACACCACACACAGACACACACACAGACATACATATACATATACACATGGTAGATCATACTTAGACATATACACATGAAGGGACTGTGAAATAGTGTTCCTGTGACTTTAAAACTATGGTTGGTGAATTAAGCTGAACCTTGGACATATATGTCTGGAGAGCCTTGTGTCTCATGAGAAAGTTTATGCAAGAATGCTTGCTGGGGAGATATCCCAGAATGCCAGTTCCCTCCTCTAGTTTCTCACGAAACACATTGATCTCCTAAGTAGACATAGCATGGAGTTAATGTTATTTTGCTGAATTGTTATAGTCTAGCCATATTATTATTAGTCAGCGTTCTGTAAACATTTGACTGTGGTTTGACTGTGAGTATGAGATAAAAGCAGAGCTGATGATAAGCTCAGCACTTGGGTGCATGGAAGCCTGG
>NW_008335296.1:3318-6470 GCF_000622305.1 Nannospalax galili | reverse complement strand
AAACCTAGCCCTAATTCAAGCCCTAGCCATAATCATAAACCCAACCCTAACAGTAAGCCAACACCTACAGGTAATCCTAAACCTGTCCCTAACACTAATCCTAAATCTAAACCTAACCCTAGACCTAAACCTAAACCTCACACTAAATGTAACCCTCCTCCTAAATCTAAATGCAAATATGTACCATAGAAACAACCGGAAACCTAACCAAAATTTTACCATAAACCGAATCTTAACCATGCACATAATTCTAGACTTAACCATAGCTCTAACTCTAACCCAAAACCTACCCCTAACCCTAGCCTTAGTCCTCAGGCTTAAACTAATCCTAGCACAAACCATAAACCTAAATCTAACTCAGAACCTACCCCAACCCTAAACACAACCTATCCTTAAACCTAATGTAGCACAAACCATAAACCTAATCCTAACTCAGAACCTACCCCAACCCTAAACTCAACCTATCCTTAACCCTAATCCTAAATCTAACCCTAGCCCTAACCCAAAACACTAACCTAGCACTAACCCTAACACTAACCCTAGCCCCAACCCTACAACTAAACATAAACCTAATTCTAACACTTAATCAACTACCAAACATTAACACAACATTAACCCCTATCACTAACCCTAACCCTAACTCTAGCACTAACCCTAACACTAATCCTAATCCAGGCCTAACCCTAATCTAACCCTAACTCCAAACATAACCCTAGCCCCAACCCTGAACATAGCCCTAAATGTAATGTTAATCCTACCTGTAAATATCACCCTAATCTTGAATCTAACCCTAGACCTAGTACTAGTCCTAACTGTGGTGGTTTGCGTGAAAATGTCCCATATAGGCTCCAAGTATTTGGACATTTTGTCCCCGGATGATGGCGCTGTTTTGTGAAGTTTTAGAAGCATGTCACTGGTGGTGGACTTGGAGAGTTCTTAAGCATTGCCAGATCTCCTGTTGTTCTTTTGTTTCCAGTGACTGCATGATGATGTGAGAGCTTAGCTTCTGCTGCTACTAGTCCAGCCACCTCCCGCCACCATGGCTCCCTGCCATGGCGGACTGTAATGCCCCTGGAGTTGTAAGCTCAAATAAACTCTTCTTTCTATAAATTGCTCTGGTCAATGTGTCTATCCCAGCAAAAGAAAAGTGACTAGTACAGTAATTGGTACCAGAAGTGGGTGTTGACTGTGAAGAACCTGAACATGTGGGGTAATGGAACTCTGTGGAACACTTTGGAAGTTTGGCCTAGGAAAATCCTTGATTGCTGTAAGTAGAGCTTAACAGGCCATTCTAGTAGGGGCTTGGAGGAAAGTGTTGCTGAGAAGAATGAAGTTCCTGAGGGAAATAAGGACTTAAGCAGCACTTGGGATATTTTGTCAAAGAGTCTGACTGGAGCCTGCCCTCGACCTAAATGATTGCCTGGGCTAAGTTGAAGAGTAATGGACTAATTTGTATGGTGGAAGAAATTTCAAGACAGCCTAGTGTAGAAATGGTGGCGTAGCTATTAATGGTGAATATTATACAGATTTACAGGGAAAAAGAGCAAATGGGGCAGAAAGAAATAAAGAGTGTGCAGGATGCATTGAAAAAGAGCCTTAGGAAGATAAATATTGCAGCCTTGGCATGTGATGGAGTGGATCCCATTGATAAAGAGATTAAAGTGATTAAGGAGGGGCCTAGAGATTCAAACTTGAACTATGGAGAGAGTGCCTCCAGGGCAAGACCACATCCAGTTAAGCCTCCAACTTGTGAAAGGAAAATGCTGCAGGGACCACTGAAGAGAAGAGCTCCTAAAACGGATAAAGCAGCATGAGGTCCATCTCAAACATGTAGTCAGACTTGGCAGTGTTGCTCACCTGGTGCTGGCTTTAGAGACATGAAAGATGGAAGAGTGAAGGAGTTGTCAATTCTTTCCCCAAGGTTTCAGAGAACCTTGGAGGCTAGGTAGCATGAATCAGAGGTTCCCCTTCCTGAAAGAGGCACTGGTAGGCCATTGTGTGAAGCTCTGAAGGTGAAGCTTGGTTGGCAATGGAGACCCCAAGACATTTGTGATTCCAGAGCTGTGAGGCATCTTCCAAGAAGACTTGCACACGGGGAGTGGTACCAGCACAAGAGAGAGATGTATGTTGCATGCAGCAAATCTAAAGAGTCTGAGCCATCTAAGCCCTTTGGAAGCAAAGTCCCAGAAGTTGGATGTGGAACTACTGGATTTTGTGTTTGACCTTCTGGTTTTTGGTCTTGTATTGGTCCAGTATTTCCTTACTCTGCCTCCATTCATCCCTTTTGGAATAGTAATGTGTATTGGGTTCCACTGCATGTTGGGAGTATGTAATTTGTCTTTTGATTTTATAGAGGCTTACAGTTAAGATATTTACCTAAATCCACTTTGGACTGTGGACTTTTGAATAGTATTGAGACTGATAATGACTATGGGGACTTTGAAAGTTGGACTAAATGTATTTTGCATTTTATGTGATCATGAGCCGATGGGGGCAAGGGGGTGGAATGTGGTGTTTTGAATGAAAATGTTTCGCTAGTACAGATTTGCCAATCTTACGCTAAGTGCTTGTGGTGGTTTTAATGAGAATGTCCTGTATCGGCTCCAGTTGGTGGCACTGTTTTGGCAGATCTTAGGTGTGGCCATGCTGGAGGAAGTACATTGCAGGATCTCCAGTCACTCTGCTTCCTGTGCCTGCTTGAAGAAGTGAGCTTAGCTTCTGCTCCTACCCCAGCCTCCTCTGCCACCATGTCTCCCTGCCATGATGGACTCTTGCCCCTTTGAACCATAAACTAAATAAACTCTTCCTTTTATAAGTTCCTTTGGTCATTGTGTTTCTATCACAGCAACAGAAAAGTGACTAATACACACATATGCACACAAAATGGGAAAAACATATGAATAGGTATTTCTAAAAGAAGACATACAGATGGTTAATAGGTGTATCAAAAATTACTCAGTATAATTAATAACCATGGAAATGTAAATTAAACCATAATGAACTATCACTTAATATCTGTTAGAATGCCTATTATATAAAAGATAATAAGTTCTTCCAAGGTTGTGGAGAAAAGGGAAAAACACATGTAGTAATTGCCACAATTTAGCTCATTTTATTAATGAGGAAACTGTAGCACAGATATGCAAAGTTAT
>NW_008335296.1:1658-3289 GCF_000622305.1 Nannospalax galili | reverse complement strand
CATGAATTCATTCTAACTATAGGGACAAAAGTCAATTATGTGGGCCTTTAGTGCTATTTAGGAAAGTAAGACTATGAAAATAGATGAATGTAGCACATAGTATGTTATGAGGGCTGCTATAAGTACATACCACTGTAGTGTCAATCACTTCGTTCAAACAGGAGCCACCATTATCCACTGAACCATGCAAAGACTTTTAAGTCTATTTTCAATTTGAAAAATGTGTATATGTTTATGTTACATAGCAGGATGTTTTGACATGTGTGTTCATCATAAAATGGCTAAATAAATCTGTTAAATGTTTTATGTCATACACTTATAAATTTTGTTATAAAAGAGAACCCTTTAAACATATTCTCAGAATTTTTCAGATATATAATTCATTATATTAAGTAAAGCAACCGTTGTGCAATATCCTCCCGCATAACATATTTTAACCCCTTTAACCAACATCTTCCAGTTCCCACAACCCCCATCTTCTATTATCCAGCATTCTTTTCTCTGCCTGCATTAGCTCAACCTTTTAACTTTTTACAAATAACCAAGATTATGTGATCTCTGCATTTCTCTGACTCTTCAACATAACATAATGTCCCCCAGTTTCATATACAGTATGACAAATGAAAATAGTTTCTTCTAAGGTTAACTAGTACTTCATTGTGCATCTATACAATATTTTCTTTAATTACCAATGTATACTTAGATTTATTGTATATCTTAGCTATAGAGAGAAGTGATGTCTTGATCTTCAATGTGCAGGAGTCCTTTCCACACAGTGATTTCATTTTCAACATTTCCCCAGTAATGAATTTGATGTATATTATAGTGGTTCAATTTTTTATTTTTAGAGGATATTCCTTAAGTCTATTGTACATTATTCATCTACTTTTCATATTTTGTCTGATTTGATCTTGTTCCTTTCCTCCTCTGTCCTCCCTCCCTGCTTCTTTCTCCCTCCTTCTTTTCCTCATACAACCTCTTCTCTCCCTCCTACTCTCTCTCTCTCTTGCTTACACAACACACTCAAGTTAGAGATTTGACTAAATCAGAGAGTTTAAATGGTGTCCTTCAATTTATTTAGTGTGTAGTTTCTGAGAAAAGGTTATTAGCTTGAATTAATATGGCATAATAATAAAAATGAGGAAATCTAACACTGATACAATTCTTTCATCTAATTCACAGTCTACTTTCAAGTTTAGTCAATTATCCAAGTAATGTCCTGCGTAGCTAATGTTTCTTGGCCCAGGATTCAGTTCATGACCACGCATCACATTTTGTTCTCATAGGAATTTGATCTTCTCTAACCTGTAATAGCTCCTCAGCATTTTGATTTATTAGTCTTGACATTATCAAGTAATATGGCTAATTGTTTTCTAGATTGCCTATAAGCATGAATTTGCCTGATGCTTCTTCATAATTAGATTTAGGATGCGTATTTTCTGCAGAGATAGCACAAAATTCATATTATGTCTTTTTCAGTGCACTGTATCTTGTTGATGAAGACATAAATGGAATTGACTTTTAAAATTTCATTTCAAAATTGTTTATTTAAAGTATATAAAGTATACTTGATTTTTTATATTTATGCCATATTCTTAGGACTTACTGGTTTCCCTTACTAGTTTTTGTAA
>NW_008335296.1:0-1252 GCF_000622305.1 Nannospalax galili | reverse complement strand
CCGCAAAGTCAAGGAAGTGCCATTTTCTTTTTATTCTGGGAGATGTAATAAAAAAGTGCTGAATTCTGATAAAATATGCTTGTATTGGAATAAACACATGGGAGACAGTCAACCAACATACTGCTTCCATTAACCAGGTTTAAAAATATTAATCTAATTTTGCATTAATATGATCAAGTCCCAGTTGTCTTCTGTATTATCTTTTAATATCCTTATTGAATTATCTTTGATAATATCTTGTTACAAAAATTATGACATAAAATTTTTATGTTCGACTATATGAGGACTGTAAAATATAAATTTCATTTTCAATATGTTTTCATTGATTTTTATGCCAGTGAAATGCTGACTTTGGAATCCAGGTACTAGGGGAGTTGGAAATCTTGGGAACACTCAAAACAAATGAGAGTCACTTCGAAAACGCAGGCCTGGGACCCTCCTTCCATGCTGCCAACGCAGAGTAATTCTAGCTGAAACCTGATCACTGACCCACAGGTTGGGATGCAGCCCCAGAGCCCCACTCACAATCCAGAGAATGACCTGTTCCTCCACTGAGCTGCCAGAATGACTTGAGTAACTCCTTCAGAATCCTGACCTACAGGAAGATACGCAGCCCCAGAGCCTCAGAGCGAGCACAGATTGCGATCCTTCCCTCTGAGCTACTGACTCAGGGACCACTTGCCAAACTCAAACTGAACCCAACCGTGAACCACAGGTAGGTACTCAACCCCAGAGTCCTGGCAGAGCCCCAAAAGTGATTCTTCCCTATGCATCATCTCCAGAACTGTGTGAATGGCTCCACAAGAACATGAACCCCAGGTGGATATGCAGCTCCAGAGCCCTGCTTGGAGTGCAGTGACCTCTAACAAGACCGCATGTCCAAGGGAGATCAACCCCAGCCCTGACAGCAAAGGAGCATTTGTAGAACCCTGTGACTCCTCCACAGAATTCTAAAATTGGCAGTGAGAACTTCCCAACTTTACAGATGATTTTCTCCTGGGCTAAGAAGTGCACATATCACAAGTATTGTGGGAAACATTTCTGACACCCCGTTTGCACATCAACACACTTACTCCAAGATCCAAAACCAAGCACTATTCAGTTGATTCACAACTTTACAAGGTGAGGTAACAGCAATCAAACATACAGTCACTCGACAAATGTGAGACCAGATATCTATACCAAGAAATACCATGAAAAGCCTAACTCCAGATGCTTAGGTCACATCACAAAAAACAATATGAAAACCCAA
>NW_008335295.1:0-1123 GCF_000622305.1 Nannospalax galili | reverse complement strand
ACTCCTCACTCAGACACTCACTCCTTACTCACTCCTCACACACTCACTCCTAACTCACTGGCTCACTCCCTCACTCCTCACTCACTCCTCACTCCTCACTCACTCCTCACTCCTCACTCACTCGCTCACTCCTCACTCACTCCTCACTCACTCATTCCTCTATTATTCCTCACTTACTCACTCCTCACTCACTCCGTCACTCCTCACTCACTCCTCACTCACTCCTCGCTCCCTCCTCACTCCTCACTCACTTGCTCACTACTCACTCCTCACTCCTCTCTCACTCTCTCACTCCTCACTCACTCCTCACTCACTCATTCCTCACTCAATCCTCACTCACTCACTCCCTCACTTCTCACTCACTCACTCACTCCTCACTCTTTACTCACTCACTCACTCCTCACTCACCCACTCACTCCTCACTCACCCACTCACTCCTCACTCACTCCTCACTCCTCACTCCTCACTCCTCACTCACTCGTCACTCCTCACTCACTCACTCTCTCACGCCTCACTAACTCGCTCACTCCTCACTCCTCACTCACTCCTCACTCCTTGCTCACTCACTCCTTACTCACTCACTCCTCACTCACTCCTCACTCACTCACTCACTCCTGACTGACTCATCACTCAATCCTCACTCCTCATTCACTCCTCACTCACTCGTCACACACTCCTCACTCCTCACTCACTCCTCACTCACTCACTCCTCACTCACTCCTCACTCCTCAATCCTCACTCATTCGCTCATTCCTCACTCACTCCTCACTCTCTCACTCACTCACTCCTCACTCACTCGTCATTCACTCCTCACTCCTCATTCACTCCTCACTCACTCCTCACTCACTCCTCCCTCCTCACTCACTCACTCCTCACTCATCCTCACTCACTCACTGACTCCTCACTCACTCATTACTCACTCCTCACTCACTCACTCCCTCACTCCTCACTCACTCGCTCACTCCTCACTCACTCACTCACTCTCTCACTGGTCACTCACTCCTCACTCACTCCTCACTCACTCTCACTCCTCACTCCCTCCTCACTCACTCACTCCTCACTCACTCCTTATTCACTCCTCACTCACTCCTCACTCACTCCTCTCTCACTCCACACTCACTCC
>NW_008335294.1:0-686 GCF_000622305.1 Nannospalax galili | reverse complement strand
TTTTAAAAAATAGTTATGAGACATAATACCGTTAACATAAATTTTCTGTCTTAGCATCTGGGGATGCTAAGCAGTGCTTATTCCCTTTTAAGGTTCTAGTGTCAAGCCAATGTTTGATTAAATATTACTGGGGAACCAATGAATTTATTGAGCTTACTTTCTGAGATACCTGGGGGGTTGTTGAGGTGTATTTATGAGCTGAGTGTATGCATACTGGAACGCATTTACCCAGAATGGGTTATGCCTTCTCTTCCTAGACTGCCCCAGATTATATATATTTAGCCCTCCCCAAATCCAGGAGGCCATGTTTGGTTAGGTTCAAATTACATACAGTTGGCTGGGAAGAGTGACTGGATATTCCAGTGAGGGTCCAATCATCCTGTGTGGCCCTTCTTTAATGACTGAGCACAACTGTCAATACGCTCAGTGATTCTTGATCCAGCCAGTCTGATGGGGATAAAATGATACCTTAGGGTGGTTTTAATTTTCATTTCCCTAATTACTAACAATGTTGAACAGCTTTCGTGATGTTTCTTAGCCATCTTTATTTCTTCCTTTGAGAACTCTCTGTTTATATCTTTAGCCCATCTTTTAATTGGGTCATTTGATTTCTTGATTCTTTGTTTTATGAGGTTTTTATATATGCTGGATGTTAAACCTCTGTCAGATGTGTCACTGGTGAAGAT
>NW_008335293.1:44342-46225 GCF_000622305.1 Nannospalax galili | reverse complement strand
AGAAGACCAAAGTCAGATCCTCAGGCTAGCATTGCAAATACTTTTACCCACAGAACCATTTGACCAGTCCCTCAGTACTTTTTAAAAAGCAAACTATGTGATGCAGATATAAGTTCTATACCATACAAAGTTTCCACTTAATGAGTATATTAGTTTTTTATTATATATATGCCAGAAACCATATATGTGTGTGTGTGTGTGTGTGTGTGTGTGTGTGTGTGTGTGGTGTGTGTTATAGATATATTCAATGTATCCCCCCAAATCTATCTGGGTGTTAAAACTTAATAGGAAAGGTGATAGACAAAGAAGTAGGGTCTCTAGCCATGCCATCCTGACCATGTCCAATCTCATCTGCTCTCAGAAACTAATCAGGGTCAGGTTTGGTTAGTACTTGGATGTGAGGATTAAGAACTGAGGTCCTAGGGCTGGAGAGATGGTTCAGTGGTTAAGACCAGTGACTGCTCTTGCAGAGGAACTGGGTTCAATTCCCAGCACCCACATGGCAGCTATGAACCTTCCTTGACTCCAGTTCCAGGGAGATCCGAAGACCTCTTCTGACATCCATGGCATTGCACGACACAGGTGCCAACACGGGTGCCCTCACATACATACAGGCAATACATTCATACACATAAAAAGGGAAGAAAAAAAAAAAGAACTGAGGTCCTCAGGACTGGAGAGCCAGCTCATCAGTTAAAAGCATGAGCTGCTCTTGTGGAGGACCTGGGTTTGGTTCTCAGTACCCACACTGCTAACAACCATTCATAACTCTAGATCTGGACGATCCAACACCCTCCTCTGACCTCCATGGGCATTGCACGATAGGGGTGTACTTACATACATACAGTCAGTACACTCAAACACATAAAATTAAAAAATAGATAAAATATTTTAAAAAGAATTGAGGATTTTAAGAAGTGATTAGAGGCCAGTGTGATGGTTTGAATAAGAATATCCCCGATAGACTCTAATTATTTGGAGATTTTTGTCCCCAGTTGATGGCACTTTTTTGGGAGGTCATAGAAGGTATGGCCTTGCTGAAGGAAGCACATCACTGGGGGCTTTGAGAGCTCTTTTTTTTTAAATTTGTTTTTATTGAATTTTGTGTATTTCATACAGAATATCTCAAACAATCTTAATCATCTTTATATCCCTGCCCCCACCGGCACCCTCCCATAGCCCCCCACTGGAATCCATATACTCTGGCATTTGTGTTAAGGCCCACTGTGTCAAGTTAGTGTCCCCAGATGTTCTCCAGTGGCAAGTCCATCCACTAAGTTCTAGTCAGCCTATCTAGAGTCTCTTGTTTTAGGAAGCTCAGCTCTTCCTCACCTAGCAGTAATCAATTGCCAGTGTTTCTTCAGCTAAAATTGGGATCTGCTGTTCATTTCCCCAGTTCTATGCTGGGTTTTTGTCTGCCTGAGTTTGCACGGGACTTGTGTATGCTGACACCATTGCCATAGAATCATATGAGCAGTGTCCTAGGAGCTTGTAGGACTCTGTTTCCCTATGATCATGCATCCCCTCTCTGGCTCTTACAGTCTTTCTGGCCACTCTTTAGTGATGGTCCCTGAGCCCTGGGTGGGTAAAGTTTAATTTAGGAGTCCTGTCTAAGGATCAGCATTCTGCAGACTCTTAATCTCTATGTTTTGGCCATTTGTGACCGTTTGTGTTCCTGGCTCTCTCTTGTATTAGGGATCTTCATTAATAAGAATTGAGAGATTCATTAGTGTTGTCTTCATTATCCCTGTTCTGCGTTCTGTGTGCCTCAGGAGTAGGGGTTGCATTGTAGATGTGTTACTTAGGCCTGGGTAATTCATAGGCAATGTCTGTGTGTGACTAGTTGTGGTATTTAGTAATAGTCTCCAACTGCTGCAAAATAA
>NW_008335293.1:38382-40266 GCF_000622305.1 Nannospalax galili | reverse complement strand
CTTTTGGTCTTTCTTTGTCATCTGCCATGAAAAGCTCCAACTAATATAGCAACAGAAGTTCAGAAATATAATCATCATCCACGTTATGTGGAAACAATGCACACACTATTTCGTGCAAAATAAAAATAGATATAACCATATCCACTTAGAAAATTTGGACTACAAGGTACAGATTTTAAGAAATGAAGATTGGCTTGCCTAACTGACAAAATTCAGTCATAGAACTCCACCTTAATTTATTTGTGACTTTCTCCTCTATACTCCTACATAAGACGGTCACCTTTCAAAGACTAGTATCTTTTTATTTAGGAGGCGTGTGTGTGTGTGTGTGTGTGTGTGTGTGTGTGTGTGTGTGTGTGTACATGCACGTGGGTGCCTGTGGAGGCCAGAAGATAGAGTTGAGTCCCTTGAAGATGAAGTTACAGGCAGTTGTAAGCCACCCTACATGGGTGATGGGAGCGAACTCTGGTCCTTGGCAAGAGCAGCAAGTGCTCTTAACTGCTAAGCTATCTCTTCTACCCCACATTGCTTTAAAAAAATCATTTTATTTCAATATTTGAGATACACAACATATCTTGATATATATATATATGTGTGTGTGTGTGTGTGTGTGTGTGTGTGTGTATGAATATAAAGAGCTGAAGCGAGTATTATACAGTCACATAAATGACACTCACCATGTCATCTTCTTTCTCTTACAGTGCATGGCAAGAGGACGTAAAAATCTGCTTTCTTGACAAAATTCCATTATACAACACTTTTCACTAAATTTTTCCCTTTTTGCTGGGAGACACCCTGCCCCCCAGGGTTTCCTGGTCCTGACTCAGATTGACAAACTGACATAAGGCATCCTATTTTGATTTTACATAGTTTATGTGATATTTGGGAGGGGGTGACTTACAAAAACACAGATTCTTATAGGCTTTTCCTTTTCTATATTTGAAATGCACGTGCCATCCGTCCAGGGTCGAGTTGCCATCTGGTCCCCCACCCCCACCCCTATTCTCTAGCTCCACTATTCACCCATGCTCAATATGGCAGTGGCTCCACCCCTTTTTCCCAGTGTGCTCTGTGCGGCCTTCTCACCAGTCTGAGTGCCTCCTCTCTCCCTGCAGAGGAGCCCTCCAAAAATGGCGACTACCCCATTCACAGCTGTGCTCAAAAGTCCACACCCAAACATAAGTCTGATGTCTTCCCAACAGCCACACAAAATGGTGAGAGAGCCTCCTTGTGGTTTTCCTGGCTTATAACTCCATAGTCCCGCCCCTTAATGGGCTTGACTCCTACAGTAGAGCGTGGGAAGGAGGTAGGACATGGCTTATCAGAGGAATGTCAGGGTCACAAACACAATCCTATATTATCAATAATAGTTTCATATTGCCTCTATAGATTTTTTTATCCTACATCATTGCAACTTTGAACACTTTGGTCTATATCTTACTTTGCCCCTGAGAACCACCTTTCTGCTTTCCGTTTCTGTGTACTCAATTTTTATTTTTTAAGGAGGGGACAGAAAAGATCTTAAGAACCAGAGGTTAGGGACGGCAAGGGTGAAACAGTGCCTTCTGGACATAACAGGATATATGCATTCATGAGCTCACAGCAGCTGTGGTTGCCTTCATAAGGCCTGCACAAGATCAAGCCAGTCAACATCGCAGCATGGTGAGGGGGGCAAGGCTTTATGAGCTCTCACTTCTAATAAAGGCTTCTGACTTCTGGGGAAGGGAGAGTCAGTTTTCTTTAAGAGTGTGGCCCCTGGTAGACCAACCATGCTCCAGTGGATGGCCGCACACCCATGAATATATGGACAGAACAAATTGAACTCAGTTGGTTTATTTTTTTAAAAAGAGGATGCAGAGTTGAGAGGGAGGGGGGATGTGGAAG
>NW_008335293.1:36814-38157 GCF_000622305.1 Nannospalax galili | reverse complement strand
ATTTTTTTTGAGAGTGATATATATATATATATATATATATATATAGAGAGAGAGAGAGAGAGAGAGAGAGAGAGATACATATCAAATTCTTTATTCATTCATCCATAATGGAGACCAGTTGTATCCATGGCTTGGTCATTGTAAATTATACTTTAATGAGCATAGACGTGCAGCTATGTATATGAAAAACTCTATTAGAAGGTCTCACATCATTTATTGAAGTAAAATGGTTATAGAATTCTGTCCTAACATTTGACTCTTTCCTAGTTAGACAAACTTAACATTCATGAACCAGCGAAGAAGGAATTAAGACTGCTATGTGGTTTTTGTTACTTTGGGGGGAATTGTTTCAGTTTTTTAGACAGGATCTCATGTATTCTAAGCTGGCCTCAAACTCACTATGTAGCCAAGGATGACTTTGAACATTTGCTCATTCTGTTTCCACCTCCTAGTATTAGGATTACAGGCCTATGCCAACACATGTGATTTATGCAGAGCTGGGGATTCCACTTTGGACTTCCTGAGTGCTAGGCAAATATTCTATCAACTGAGCTACATCCCTAGCCCAAGAGGCTGCCACTTGGTGACAAAGACAATCGCAGAGTGTACTACAATGAGCCAGTCTCTATTTTGTCTTATTCTGTTTGATAATCATTGAGTCTGTTGTATACCAGATTATGTTATGAATGAACATGGTGCTGCTCAAAAGACAGTCCTCTAGTCAATGCATCAAAGGTTACTTTGAGTATAACACTACACACTCATTGAAAGGAAATCCATGACCCTAGATTTTATGTTGATATATGAAATCACGTATGTATAGATGGCATGAAGTTAGATGTAAAACTTTCTAGGAGAGGAGTTGGAGAGATGGCTCAGGGGTTGGGGACACTGTCTGCTCTTGTAGGAGACCTGAGTTTGATTCCCAGGACCCACATGGTGGCTAACAACCATCCCTAACTCCAGTTCCAGGGGAATCTGACACCCTCTTCTGATTTCTGCAGGCATTGCATGACACGGGTACACTTACATACATGTAGGCAATACACTCATACACATAAAATAAAATGGTTTTTAAAGATAGATGAAAATGCCGGGTGTGGTGGTGCACACCTTTATTCCCAGCACTGGGGAGACAGAGGCAAGCGGATCTCTGTGAGTTGAAGGCCAGCCTGGTCTACATAGTGAGTTCCAGGACAGCTGGTGCTACAGGGAGACCCTGTCTCAAAAAGACCAAAAAAGAAAAAAAGATAAGTGAAAATAAAAAATAATTTAAAACTGTCTAGGAGAACAAAGGAGATTAATGGGAAGGGGAGGAGCAAGAAACATGAGGGTAGATGCTT
>NW_008335293.1:35099-35460 GCF_000622305.1 Nannospalax galili | reverse complement strand
TCTAAGCATTTTGATAAATCTAACAAGAAACTTTTGAAAAATACTTTTCATAAAGCTACCTATCCAATAAAAAGTTCTAACTACTGATAATGTGGATAAAGACCATCCTCAAGCCTAAGAAGTAAAAAATGGCATCTGCCTTAGGATATATATTCCTGTAATATTTTTAACCCCTAGTATGCTAAATATTCAATACATGCTATCAAGTAAACATAGCATGGTTTATAAAGTATAAAGTATATA
The DNA here is from genome assembly GCF_000622305.1 of Nannospalax galili. Classification (NCBI taxonomy): domain Eukaryota; kingdom Metazoa; phylum Chordata; class Mammalia; order Rodentia; family Spalacidae; genus Nannospalax; species Nannospalax galili. Next base: position 35,217 of record NW_008335293.1, on the reverse strand, counting down.
GCAATTCCCCAGTAGCATTTAAAAATAATCCAAAAACAAGGAGATATCAATGTTCTAAACATTACTCTCTAGGAAACACATTAAAGCAAAAGCTCAACTTCAATAACTTCTCACAGTA
>NW_008335293.1:33829-35005 GCF_000622305.1 Nannospalax galili | reverse complement strand
TTCTGATGCAACAGATTACAGTTTCATAATGATGAAACATCAAAGCAAGAAACAAATATCAAGAATTTCCAATTGCTAATCCTGGTTTTGACCCAATGATTATTATTTTTTTTAGGCAGGGTCTCAGGTTGCCTAGTCTAACCTTACACTTACTATGTAGCCCCAAATTGACTTAAACTCCTGATTCTCCTGTCCTCATCTCCCAAGTTCTACAATTACAGGCATATATACCACGCCTGGTTTATGCTGAGCTGAGGATTGAACCCAGGGTTTCACATAAGTTAGGCAAGCACTTTATCAACAGAGCTACAAGTCCATCCTTTGTTGGGAGCTGCTAATCATTGAGCTGTGTCAGGCTTGTTTACTGAGTGTGTGTTATGCACACCAGTATCTAATTTGCCTTATCAGGAGGAATATGTTTATATGGAGAGCCTCATTGGTTTATGCTGAGCTGAGGATTGAACCCAGGGTTTCACATAAGTTAGGCAAGCACTTTATCAACAGAGCTACAAGTCCATCCTTTGTTGGGAGCTGCTAATCATTGAGCTGTGTCAGGCTTGTTTACTGAGTGTGTGTTATGCACACCAGTATCTAATTTGCCTTATCAGGAGGAATATGTTTATATGGAGAGCCTCATAACAAACGAAAGAATCAAAGAAGACTTTGATCTGACCGCTCCTTGACCCTCAGATACAGGTGGGGAAAAACAGCAGTTGTAATTAATTGAGTTCTTCTGTATAAAAAGGCAGAACTGAAATAAATCGAGGCTGCTGCAGTATTCACTGTGAGCCCTCCCAAGCATCATCTTTTCTGTCTCCTTTTCTTTCTTTCAATCCTCACTCCCCCTTTCAGGTACTGTCCGTTTTGGCCAGCTGGCACCGGCAATCCTTGACCTTGTTATTTTTTTTTTTTTAAGTTTGATTAAGTGAACAACAAAAGAAGATATTAACTTTGAATCCAATTTTGTAACAGTAGAATATACTCTTGCAGTCAGCACACCTGATATTAAAATTAAAAATCCCCAAAATGACATGTTTGCAGTCAATGAATAAACTATTACAGTAAACTGTGCACACAGGAAAAAGGTCTGTATTCAATTCACTACTGAGCAGCAGATGGTATGAGGGCTGCCACTGAAATCCTTCATTTTTTTCAGGCACGGTAACCAGTCTTGAT
>NW_008335293.1:25789-33610 GCF_000622305.1 Nannospalax galili | reverse complement strand
CCCTTAGAGCTAGCCATTTCAGAAAGGCTAAAAATTTCATCCAGGTAGGTCATATCATATATATGCACATATATACATATAATAACTACCTTAATAAAAATACTGTTTTATCCTTACCCATTTTCATGCTAAACTTTCTATATTATAACAATGACAATTAACTCTAAAGCATAATTAAATTTAGTACTTGAATTAGGGTATCATTAAAATTGAAACTTCAGAAACAGAAAGTATGTTAAGTATCAAATACACGATTAGCTGGGAACGAGTGGACAATGGGAAAGGGGAAGGAGTTGTTATGGTTTTGCCGTGGGGAGGTTACAAGAATGCAACAGTTTTGACAGAACGTGGTTTGTTATTTCAAAAAAGCAGAGACAAGTACAAATTCTTTTTAGTTAATTTTGTTAACACAAAGCCAGAGGGTTCTATAAAAAAGTATAATTAGCGAACACTAGCATTTGCTTGGCTACATTTGCATTTAATGGACATGAGGTGAAAACATGAACCAGTTGGAATGAAAATGCCATAATCTCACAGTCAACTTCTAATTATTCACAGTAATGAAAATGGGGGTTATCTTAAGTAATTCAAACAATGGATGAAAAGTTCTCAACTTCTTGCTACTTTGGTCAATCTTTTTTTTCCCTCTTTGAAGCAGATTAGTCTCTAAATAAGCCTGAGTGGCAGGCCATCTCCAAAGCGAATCATCTATCCATAGATAACTGAGTTGACGTGACTGACACATATTCCAATCAATAAACTGCACATGAACACTACATGTCAAGCATGCTTTGAAATAATTTCTGAAATGGTAGCCATGATGACTGAGACTTTCTAGTGAGAGCAAGGCATGCTAGCTCTTTATCAGAAGAATGAGTCCCTTACCTCCTGCAGCAGATCCGCCTGCTCAATGGCTTTTAGGACATTTTTCTTGGATGTTTCCTGAACTTCTCCTCCCAAAAGAAATTCATCCAAAATGAAGTAAGCCTTCTCAAAATTAAAGATGATATCAAGCTCACACACCTGAAAAGCAAAAGCAAAAACAAAAACAAAAGCTAATTAAAACTTAAGCCAAAGATATTTATTCACTATTAGTGAATAAAATCTGACCAGATCAAATCAATCTTAATTCTTTTTCAAAATGGCAATCTTGCCGATTAAGCACCATTGATTTAAATAAGCTTAATTTTCAAATCTCAAGTATTCAAAAACAAAAACCTTGTTATGCATGGTCCCAATGTAGTCAACAATTATTTTCTGCTCATGAAGATTGATCTTTAAACACGTATTTCCTAAGTAATATGATTAAGCTGCTAACCAAATCTGATTCCATCCTACACACTTCCAGAATGCTAATGTCAACAACAGGACTCTTTACTACGGTGTGTACGTGTGCGTATGGGTGTGCGGAGGTCACTCCTTTGAGTATTGTTCCTCACAAGCCATCTACCTGGTTTTTAGAGACAGGGTCTCTCACTGGGACCTGGGTCTCACTGATTAGGCTAGGTACTGGCTTTTTATGTGGGTGTTGAGACTGAACTCAGGTTCTCACGTTTGGGCAGCAAGCACTTTACCAACTGAGCTATCTCTCCAAACTCCTCAACTTTACTATTTTGAAACTCCTTCTCAGCATTCTATTTAAATAAGTCTGTAGGGCCAGAGGTTCTGAAAGTTGACTAGATGTACTGACAAGAAATAGTCATTACTGCCCTCTCCTTGCAGTTAGAATCCTCAAGACAACTAAATAGTAAACCTGTTAGAGATTTAAAAAACAACACTACTATTACTTATGCTGCCAAAATACTTGTCAAGTAATTCTATATAATGATGAATTATCTCCAGGGTGATCAGTTCATTGTCCTGATCCTCAATAGCACAGCAAAAATACAGACTAGCATATCTGTATTGAAACAGAATTGTAGGAAAAAATGTTATCCTATAATCATGCTTTCAAAGTAGATTTTCATGTCCTACTGCAAAAGACCTTGTGCTTATTATAATCATAATAGTCATGCTTATTTAACTTTTTTCTTTATATTTTATGTATATGAGAGTTTTTGCTTGCACATGTGTAAGGGCTCCCATGTTATGTAATGCCTGCAAGGCCAGAAGAGAGCGTTGGATCCCCTGGAAGTGGAGTTACAGATGGTTGCTCCACGTGGGTCCTGGGAACCAAACCTGTGTCCTCTGCAAGAGCAGCCAGTGCTCTTAACCGCTGAGCCATCTCTCCAGGCCCCTATTTCTTCTTTTGAAACATTCTTTTTTCTCCTACACTACAAAAGTAATAAATGCATAAGAGAAATTTTGGAAAACACAGGCAAAGAGAAAAAACAATCACTCCATCATGTCAACCTAGGGATAATAACTGGCTTTGTGCTTCTTCCTTTCAGGTTCCTTTCTGAGCATTTGAAAACATAGCTGACCCAGTTTTTTTTTTTTTTTAAGTTTACTTAATTAGAACAAAATATACTATGTGACTGATTCAAACTACAGGCAAATGGAAGAAAAATCAACCCTCACTATCTCTCAACTGAAGGATTTACCAAAGATATGTCAATGTAAGGTCAATGCTTTAGAACATTTAACTGAAGGATAATACATACACCGAAATCTTGTCATAAAGGTTCGATGAGTTAAAACTGAACCCATCTACGCTCCCCCATGCAGATCCCAGCGGAAGATGCCCTTCCTATGCCCTCTTCCACTCATAAGCTCTCACCTGTACAGGTAACTACTATTTTAGCTTCTAACAGCACAGCATTGCTTTCAAAAGGAGATATCTAAGATTGTGGACTAAACTGCAGAAAAGAACAGCTCCAAGACAGTAGACAAAGAGAGCAAAAAGGACCTATCCCTCAAGAGAAACTGATACTTGCCCTCAAATTTTCCAAGTTCTGTATGACTAAAATGAAGAGCAGATTATTTACCCTAGAAGAAGGAATAACGCTGGGAAACATACTTTCCTCCAAATGAGGATCCTGGCACATAGGACTGGGTTATGCTTGACCCAAGCAAATCAAACTTACTAATGAACAACCCTGAAGCATAACAAGTCCTTTGAGGATTAATAAAACATTTTAAAGTGGTTTAGGTAAATTTAAGGCTTTTGAAAAATAAGACAATGAAAATGAAATACATTTTAAGCAAGTCTCAGTTGACACTATAATTTTCACTGAGAAATACTTATATTATTTTTAGAAAACACAATGGACAATTACTGTTCATGACATTAATGTCAAATAATATACAGAAAACACACACAACCTCAGCTTGGGAATTCAAAGAACTCTTGTTCTTCCTTATGAAAATAATATAGGATTTTCTTAACACTGACTACTTTCAACAGTATCAGAAACATTCTATTCTGTTTGATCTTTTCAAGAGCAAGTCCTACTGTGCTTAATTACAGATTAAAATGACAACAACAACAAAGCAACCCAGAGCAGTACTGGACAAGAAAAGTGGTCTCCTACCGTAGCCGCAACTTCATTCTAATCAATCAATTCTTTCTCATGCATATCAATGTCCCTTTGCATGTCCACTCCAACTGACTTACATATTCAGGAAGTTATTTAAAATGTCAGTCCCCTGTAGTCTTACAGAGTAGGCATTTGAATGTGCTCAATTATCATCAGTGAGAGAATCACTTAAGACAAAAGGGGGTGGGGCACCTCTAACTTGATCACGGAGCTTCCTCTTTCCCACCATTATCTTATTTTTATTTATCTATTTTTTAAAAAAATAGGCTATTCCAGCTCTCCATCCTCCCTAATCCATGCTCTTTAACAGATTTTGGAGATTTGGATACAAATCATATGAGATTCTCTGAAAACTAAAAATTAAAGGAACTGACATAAAGATGGTGGACTAAAAAAGATACAACTTGTTTATATGACTAGAACAACAAATAATTTTATTGCAGATAATAGTAAGGTTGGAATTAAATTCTCTATTTTCAAATTTCTCCCACACTGCTGTGAGGCATCCAATGGGTGGACCATCCCTTGCTTCTTATCCGCAGCACTTGTCTCTCTGTTTATAAATACACAGTATTTAAACAAAGAGCAGTTGAAGGTCCTAACTTACACCAGTCATTCAGAAGCAAGAACTTAAAAATGATCAGAGCTGATGTGTCTAGGCACCAACTAAAAATATTTAAAAATATAAAGTAATTTCCCCAACACTACTGAATTTTTGGTTTTTTGCCATGCTAGGGATCAAACCCAGGGTCTTTTGTACCACTGAGCTACACCTTCTGTCCTCTAATGTTTACTTTCACTAAGAATGAGATTGTTTAGAAGCAATCAGTGTAAAGAAGTCTTTGAACAGATAGCCATTAGCATGATAAGAATACCTCTTCAGAAACCTGAGGGATGGAAGAAAAGGAAGTACAATAGCAGCTAGGACTGCAGAAATGCACTAAGTGCTTAGTGCGGGCTTTTGCATATTCTACCATCTTAATCTTCCCAACATCCCTACAGAGACACTGTTATTACTTGCGTCTATAGGGGACCCAGGCTTGAGCAACTGGCCCCGAACAGAAATTTGACCCTGGAGCCCAAGTTTTTAATCTTAAAAACCACAGCTGCCACGTATATTAAAATAATCCTGCACCTGGCTAAAATTAAAACATGCTCAAAGCAGTATTTTAAGAGCTTTGAAGAAGGGAGAGAAATAAAAAGATGCACTGATTTAGTAAAAGATTACCAAGAGAACCTGAAGAGTACTCTCTATTTTTAGGACCAACTGGTGCTTAAAAATTCAATAATGAGCTCATTTTGTTCTCTTAGTGCATATTTGTAAGTCTAAACCTGAAGTAAAATTAATAATAGACTAGTAAGAGGAGAGGTATGTTTAGTTATTTTTAGCACCGCGGATTAGGGCTTACTCTAATTACTGGCACTCAGAACATCTGAAAGTGCCTATTCTTATATTCGAAACACATGACTTCCCTGCAGTGAGCTAAATATCAGCTGACTGGGGGTGAATGTAGCTAAACTACTCTCAATACCCACTGGTATGTCATTAAAAATTTTTTTTTTAGTAAAGAAAAATCGATAAGTATCCTTCAACAAATCCTCAAGGTAGTAACATGGGGATATATTTTTAAATTAATTTTTAAAAGGCTTTATTCAATCACCTCTACCATAAAACGCTGTATGAACTAGGAATCAGAAAGGCATATGATGCTCTGTCTCCAAGGGATCTTCAAGAGCATATATTTTGCAGATCACAAAAGCAAAGGCGAAATAACTTGTTCAAAGTCACAAAATTAGCTAATGGCACATGGGAACACAACTGAAGTTCTTAGACTTTCAGTCTGTCTTTTCAAGTATATCACCCTTACGTCCTTCCACTTCCTCTCTCAGAAAGGCATATGATGCTCTGTCTCCAAGGGATCTTCAAGAGCATATATTTTGCAGATCACAAAAGCAAAGGCGAAATAACTTGTTCAAAGTCACAAAATTAGCTAATGGCACATGGGAACACAACTGAAGTTCTTAGACTTTCAGTCTGTCTTTTCAAGTATATCACCCTTACGTCCTCCCGCTTCCTCTCACAAAGGGAAAATATGGATGCCAGATGCTGAGGACAAAGAACTTGCACAAGACAAGGGAACAGAGAAGATACAAAAAAACACCTGCTGGTATGAGCAGCAAAAGTGCTAGTTCAGAATTTCTCAGGAACTAAGCAGAAATTCTTGGCTTTAAAAAGTCTTTTCTTCCAGTCGGAGCAAGGAAAGCACATCACCTGATAATAACAAGATACAATGTTAAGTGCAAGTAGATGAGGTTTTTGTGTACGAATAGCTCAGCAAAGTTATATTTCTCTTTCCTGTCCTTATTATTAAGTCAACCTTTTATTTCAAAGGACATTGTTCTAAATATTGGAGTCAGGTTAGGTTTTTCTCTGTAACTTTTAAAAAGGAGAGGGGCCAACAGGTTGAGAGCCAAGTGTAAGAGCACCATCCTGCTGTTTCCTTTCTTCGTTTTAATGGCCCATTCATGTCATGTGCTTGATTCCCTTTCTAGGATTTTCCTCCTCCACACGGGGGCCTCCTTTCACTGTCTAGAAATAGGCTTAAGCCTCTTACACCTTTTAGAAAGCCCGTCCGGGAATTCATGTCTATGGGTGGTTACCACCTCTTCAGTGCTTCCTGGCAAAGCTCTCCCAAACATTCTACACATGCTGTTTCAATTTCTCTACCTCTTCACCTTCTCTACATTACATCAAAAGTTTCATCTCTACTCCACTGAAAATGTTCTGGCAATAGACAGTGTCGAAAATGCTTGCGATAACAGTCTAATCTTTTTCTCTATGCAGCATCTGGCATTAGGGTTCTTAGTCTCAAAACTGCTTCTAACACTTATTCTTTCGTTCTCATTACACCCCCTAGACTTGCACCTGAAGACTGGCTATCTAATACTTCATGTTTAATTTCCCCCCAAATTCCATATCTACACCTACCAAACCCTATCAGAAAGCCAGGCCTCTCTAAACTAAACTGAAAAAACACCCCAATATCAACTTACCCTGAATTTAGCTCAATTCTCTAGCTCACCATTCATCCCATAAGCCAAACTGGAGGAGAGGTCAATCCACTCCCTTGTTCCCCGACTGCTTCTCAGGGTAACCAAGTCATGTCAAACTTCCCTAAGTAAGAGCGCTTCTTCCCAGCCTAGACTTCTTTCCAGCCTCTACATTCAGGATCCAATTAGCACAATCCTGATGCTGCAGGTGCCAGGTTGAGCCCCTTCCACTTCTCCACCCACTATTTTACAGCAATCTTCTAAGAAATGTAAATCTAATCTTTCTTTCCATGAGCACTTAAAACCTTTGCCTTCACACTTAAGATTTAAGTTGCAGCCCCATGTCCATCACTAGGACATGACTTTGGGCAAATCATTATTTACAAATTCTTGTCTTTTACAAATGGAAATTCGATCAATAAGTATGTTTCTCTGAATTCAGGACCTGTCCCCTGCGAGGAGAGCAGAGGCATTAAGCAGGGAGATAGGGTATCTCTTCCGGATTCCACAAGGGCAATTCTATTTCCACTTGTGGTACTTAAGGCTCTACCCTTTGGAATAATCTAAGCTGTCTAGAGTATGTGAAGACATCTCCTAGCTCTCAGATACTATGATTGCTCTGTGATCTTTTTCAACAAGCACCAAACCGAACCGTGAATACGAAAAATCACCCCACATGGTTAAATCCATTCTATAATAAAGGGAAACCTCCAGTCTCTAAGAAAGTCTCTATGTCCTATAATCTCCATTTCTTCCCCTCCACCCTGTCCACCAGAAAAGCCATTCTTGGAATGTGACAGAGAAGGAGGATCAGATTTCTCTCCGCATCTTCACTGTACTCCATACTGTTAGTTCTCTGCATACTCTCCACACAAGACAATTGTTTATATGCAGAAATGCTTTTATCTTAAATTCAGTAAATTATTCAAAAGGGAACAGAAAAGGGGGAGACACAAGTAAATGTGCCCTCAAAAAATGTTCCATAAAACAAGAAATTATATTTCATTTACGCTGCTTAGAACAATCTTGAGAAATTTAAAGTATTTAAAGCTTTAGATACCAAAATAAGGATGTGTAGCATTTTTTTGAAAACTTCCACGTAAAAAGCCAACCTATAAGTCATTTTGCAACATCATTTTTTTAAACATCCATCCTTGGTAAAATCGTTACATCTAAGCACAACTCTTACCACAGCAGTAAGTCTATTTCAAATAAATAAATAAATAAATAAATAAATAAATAAATACTAATAGCAATTAGGTTCCACATATACACAAAGTATTTAAACATC
>NW_008335293.1:24400-24658 GCF_000622305.1 Nannospalax galili | reverse complement strand
AAAAATCACATTTGCAGATGAACGTATGCAGAATCCTGGTGTTTTATACTTAAGCTAATTTGTATAGATTTACTTAGTATTTGCAAGTCTGTTGATCAGTCTATATTTTTAAGGCAAGTATTTTGTAACTCAGCTGGTCATCCCAAAGTACAAACAAATAAGTACTGTTTCTACAAAGGGAATTTGAAGGTAAAATTCAGATACATGCTCTCTTTTCTTTTAACCCTTTTAAGTTACTTTTAACGTGATACTGCAAAA
>NW_008335293.1:21745-22978 GCF_000622305.1 Nannospalax galili | reverse complement strand
GCACCTCTGCTCACCCCCTCGACACTTACCGCTGCTGGGGGCCGCGAACGCGGCGGAGCTTGGCCGGCGGCAGGGACGGCGGCGGCGGCGGCTGCAGCGCAGGGGAAGCCCCCGTCTCCTTGCTGTGGAAGGGAAGCCGTGTTGCTGGCGGGAGGGGATCCGTTTGGCTGAGAGCAGGCTGAGAAGCCGAGGGTAGGGCGAGCCAACAGACCCCGCCCCGGAGGCTGGACGAAGGAGGAGCCCGGGTTGCGGCGAGCGGAGGGGCGGGCCGGAGGACGCGCGCCAAGCTGCCTAGCGGTCGCCAGCAGCTCCGGGGAGTCAGCCCAGACGCGGGCGAGAGGGAGAAATCCGATTGGACAAAACGCCACAGAGAGGCGTGGCGTGAACCGGAAATAGGGCACGTGACCCGGATGCGGCTTCAACCGCAGCTGGCGCGCGTGCGTAATTCTGCTCGTGCCGCCGGGAGGCGCGCGTGCGGCTGTCCCGGGCTTCTTGGGTAGCGGGAGGATGGAGGATGGTGTTCCGCTGCGCCCTTAGGTGACCCCTGTGGTGCAGGCTCGGGAAGGTCCGGACTGCAAAGAGTCGATTGGGAGCGCCGATGATTCTGTGTGCCCCCAGAGGGTTGGACAGGATGATATGACTGTCGGTGATAATGGTGGGAAGAGAGACGAGAGTGCCGCAACTCTAGGGAAAACAAGTCTGCGCTTTTGTGGAGCTCGTGCCCGCGTTCGCAGGGAGGCCCCTCCTTTCCAACTCACTGCTTACAGCCCCAGCTAGCCTAGACACTTCTCGCCCCAAGCTTCTCCAGACTCTCTGCTGGGCTTGCCTCACCTGTCAGTGCAGCGGACTGGAGGAGTTACTGTCCGCTCTCGGCTGCAAAAGCCGGGACAGCTCTTCGTCTTCTAGATCCTGCTTCCTTCTCACGGTCTTGCCCCCACCAGCCGCCCGGGTTCCAGTTTAGTTTTGCTGACGACTCACTCTGCCTGGCTTGTCCTTCCTCTAATGTCACATCTATGAAGCCTCACCCTAAAGCCCTGTAAGAAAGAATCCCTCTTTAACCCACATGCCTCTAGTGCATCTTGGATTTTATTCGTTTAACATCCCAACCTAGTTCCCTGCCCGGTGTGTAACACTACTGATAAATGTGAGTTGGCTAATAAGATTATAAAATGATAGACTTGTTAAGAGCCATAATGCTGACTGACTTCTGGGCACATAGCGGATATCCATTTT
>NW_008335293.1:18261-19965 GCF_000622305.1 Nannospalax galili | reverse complement strand
GAGGGTTTGGTAACCAGATCTTTCATAATAGAGCCATCACAGCTAAAATCCTCAAAAATGAGCTAAAGGGAAATGTAGAACATATGTTCTTTCTGTAGCCTTGAACAAAATACACAAAACTACTATTTTATTACTATTAGATTATTCCCAACCTGGATAATTTTATTTTTTAGGGGATTCTTAGCAGTGTTAGAAACATTTTGCTTCTCACAACTGGGAGTGGGTAGTGCTACAGGCATTAGTTGATGGACAGAGGTCAGGGATGCTGGTCAGCATCCTGAGCATACATGTTAGCCCCACAACAGAGAATGACCCAGCTCCAAATGTCAATATTACCAGGGGAAGAAAGCCTGGCTTAGTCACTGCAAATGTTAGCATAACAGTAGCAGATCTTTTATAGACATTTTCAGAAATGGAACCAGTATAGCCTTCATATTAACCTTCTTTGTGTCTTTCGAAGGAGTTGAAGGTATTATTCTTAATACCTTTGATAGATAAAATCTTGAACTGCAGAAAGGCTAACCACATACATAAGGCAGCTAGGATTCTTTTTTAATATTTTATTATTTTATGTGTACAAATGTATTGCCTGCATATATGTAAGTGCACCCATGTCCTGCAATGCCCACAGAAGACAGAAGAGGGAATCAGATCCTCTGGAACAGGAGTTATAGAAAGTTGTTAGCTGCCATGTGGGGGCTGGGATTTGAACCCAGGTCTTCTGCAAGAACAGCCAGTAGTCTTAACTGCTGATTCATCTCTCCAGCCCCAGTAGCTAGAATTCTTTAAAAACCAAACTAAATTATCCAAATGTCATTAAGAATACTGACCTCATCTCAAAACTTTATAGTTAAAGGTACTGAACTTGAATCCAAGACATGACCATTCATTCATTTATCATAAGTGCTTATTGTATTATCTATGTTGGAAGGTGTTAGGGATATAAAGGTAGATTCCATACTGACACAGCCCTTAAACTCCAAGTACATCATTTCCTCTGACAATTTCTTTTCCATTTTTCTTTTCTTATTTATGTACTTATTTGATTCAGAGTCTCACAGTGTGACTCAAGCTCGTCTGAACTCACTAACCCAGCCTGGCCTGGAACTCGTGGAAGTCCTCTTGCCTAATGATCCTCAATGCTTGGATTACAGGTATGTGAAACCATAATGCCTGAGTTTTGGAGACAAGCCCTGGGTAGTCAAAGGGACAGTCACCGATCTCATATATCACTACATTTAAAAAAAAAAAAAAAGAAGAAGAAGAAGAAAATCACTTCATTGGAACTCTAGAATTTTTTAATTTTTATTTTTTAAATTTTTATGTCATGAATATTTTGTCTGCATGTATGTAAGTGCACATGGAGGCCAGAAGAGGGCGTCAGATCCCCTGAAACTGGAGTTGCAGATGGTTGTTAGCTGCCATGTCAATGCTGGGAACCGAACCCAAGCTTGGTCCAACAGAATGTGGACAGAAATGATACCAAGCCAGGTCGTGAAAACCTCCAACAAGGAAGCCCCTTTTGTCCCATCCTCCCCAATCTTGCTTTTGCCATCTGGATGTTAAAAGCTCAGGTATCCTTGGAAGTCATGGACTGTGCCTGAGAATGACCAAGTCTCTGTTCTGCACGATAGACCATCGAACAGACAGGTGGCTATGACCATCATCACTCCTACCATCAATTGTACTGTAAGTGAAAGAGAA
>NW_008335293.1:12889-17724 GCF_000622305.1 Nannospalax galili | reverse complement strand
CAAAGGTGAGTATTATCATCCGTCCCTTAGAATCAAGAAATCAAAGCTTACAGTCTATTTGTGACCATGTTATGTCCTTATCTCCTACATACTGTAGGAAACATGAACACACTGAACCTAAAGTACTATCAGCACTATTTAGAATATATGGACATTTTAGTTAAATGATTGAAAAATTTAGAGGTACTTCATACTTTAAATTCAATAAATATATGAAATAATAGAATTATAAGGATCATTTCATTTCAAAGGTGCATCTTACAAATGAGGAAATTAAAGCTCAGAGAAGATAAGCAAATTGTTCAAAATTATATTACCAGATAGTGGGAGGTGAAGAATTAAGACTCCTGTGTTCTCTCCCCAGACAATATACTTCCGACCAAGGTACATTGTGTTTAATGCCACTACTACAAACCCATTAACTTCAGACAAAGCAAATGAATTTTAAAACTTAGCACTAACACCCACTAACCCTCAAAACATAAACATTCTTCTACCTCTTACCTCTCTGCTTGATATTAAAGCATTTATATCTCCAACTTGGTAACCAAAACCCTTGAAATCTCCAGAATTAGCAACTGGAAAATTTTACAACCCAGTACAATGCTCTGCACAGAGCAGATACTCCAAAAGTGTGAATTAAGGGCCAGCAAGATGGCTCAGCAGGTAGAGGCATGTGCCATCAAAAAAGTGAATTAAGCGGTCTTGAAATGTCAAAAGATTTTATAATTCCCAGTCTTAATTCTTTAAATTTTTTACTCTGTGTGTGTGTGTGTGTGTGTGTGTGTGTGTGTGTGTGTGCATGTGTGTGTGTGTTGTGTTTGCACACCACAGTGTGTGTGTGGAGGTCAGAGGACAACTTTTGGGAATCAGTTGTCTACTGTGTTGGTTCTGGGAATCAAACTCAGGTCTCAGGCTTGTCAGCAAGCACCTTTACCCACTGAGACTTGTCACCAGCCCTCACTTAGTGAATATTATGTTTTTCTGAAATAGTCTCCTTTCCATTGCCATTGATATTAGTCCATGTCAGACCAACAAGTTAGATGTTCTAGCTTAGCCCCTTCCCTCCAGCTGATCCCATTATAGCTCCTTCTGCACATGAATGCTTCCCTAAAACACAAATACAGTAAAGATTAGACCCTCTGTTTAAAACACTTCAGTTTAGGGATTGGAGAGGTGGCTCAGCAGTTAAAAGCATTGGCTGCGATTGCAGATGACCCAGGCTCAGTTCCCAGTACCAACATGGTGGCTATCAACCATTCATAACTCCAGTTCCAGGGGAGCCAACCCATCTTCTGGCCTCCTCAGACTCCGCACACATGTGCATTTATAGACATGCAGAGAAAATGCTCATACACATAAAATAAAAATGTCTTTTTAAAAGAAATACTTCAATTTGGCGCTGAGGGTGTGAGACAGTGGTAGAGCACTTGCCCAGCATCTGTGAGGCCCGGGTTTGGATCCCTAATAGTACAAAAATAAATGAAATAAAAGCTTTCATTTTATTTATACACTCAAGACTGGGCCAGGCACTCAGAGTAGTAAGGCTAGAGTGCGACTTAGGCATGAAAACTCCAATATGGTATAACTGGGGAGGCAGCACGGTTTCCAACTGGCAATCACAATTCAGTGGAGTGTTTCAGTGGAGGGACAGGATGCTGTGTCAGCACATAAGAAAGCACTATTCCAGAATCTTGGTGACGATGGGTGCTAAGGTCAGGGAAGGTTTTTGGGGGGACATGGACATTAGGCCACGATTGATAAAAGAATGGCTTTTAGCCAGGAGAAGATGAGATTAAAGGGAAAACAGCACATGCCAAGACAAAGAGATATGTGTAACTGTCTTGGGGACTTGGAAGGAAGATGAACATGGCCAGAGTGTGCATGGATAAAGATAAGTCTGCAGAAGGGAAGAGGGTCAAGTTCTGTAAGACCTTTCATATAAGAATAAAATGCTCAAACTTGGGGCTGGAGAGAGAGCTTAGTAATTAAGATCACTTTCTGATCTTCCAGAGGACTCTAGTTTGGTTCTCACACCCATATTTGATTGGTGGCTCATAACCACCTATAAACTCCAGTTTCAAGGGTTCTGACACTATTTTTCTGGCCTCCAAGGGTACCTGTACACATGCAGCATACAAGCACACGCACACTGACATGCACACACATGCACACACACAAATAAATAAAAATAAATCTTTTAAAACATGCTCAGATTTGATATAAGGATTTTGGAGCCATTGAAAGACTTTAAGCAAGGATAGTGCCAACACTGATTTTGGAATTTTAGAGTTTGAGAGTGTCACTCTAGGTGAAATGTACGTAGTTGTAGCAGCAGTCAAAGTTCAGTTGCAGATAAAATGTACCACTCTGGTACAAACAGAAGCAGTATAAAAATGATTGTAACTGTTAGAAGAACAAAATCTAGATTGAGCTTCTAAGAAAACCTTCCAGAATAGCTCTGTGGAACTTGACTGCCAGAGATCTGTTGCCTCGGCTGTGATCAGTGAGCTGGGATATTAAGACTCTGTTCCCATGTAACTTCTGGCTCCAGGACTTTCTTTTCTTTGCCATGGTCTGGAAATCACAAGCTTCTGCCAGCAAAATGGATGCTCTTTTCACTCATGTAGCTAGGACCTGGACACCGGACTCCCTCTACAACAGCCACTAAGGGCCAAATGGCTCTGTAACTTAACTCAATGGAAATGGCAGAAGCAAGGCCTTCTGGCAGCAATATATCACTACAGCTTTCAAATCTTACACTTGATTGCTGAACTCTGTATCACAACCAGAAGCCTAGCTAAGGAATGTGGTTTTCTGAATGGAAATCCACAACATGCTCTTTGGAGGTCAGGACTAGAGGCTAAAGGACCAATTACATATGAGGTTGTTGAATAATTCATATGAAAGGTGAAGGTAGCCTAAGCAGGAAATAAAGAGATGGAAGTAGATTAGAGAGTTTAGGAGGCAGGATTGATTGGTATAGGTTGCTGTGATGGTTAATTTCAACTTCCGCTTGATTGGCATAAGAAAGTCCTAGGGCATTAGTGAGGCACATCTCTAAAGATGTCTATGAGAGCTTTTATAGAGAAGATTACAGAAGAGGCAAGACTCGCCCTGACGTGGGCAGAACAATCTCACGAGCTGAATAAAAATGAGAAAAAGGAGAAAACCAGTTGAATGTGAGCATACTCCCCCCTCCTGCTTCTTGATCTGTGGAGATTTGAGGAGTCTCAGCCACATACTCATGCTGCAGTGAATTCCAGCATGCTTTCCTTGCCCTGAGGGACTGTAGCCTCTTAAACTCTGAGCCAAAATAAATCCTTCTTCCCTTGTTTCTTGTTAAGTATTTGGCCATAGTGTTGGGGAAAATAGGTAAGAAGGAGCCTAGTAAACAGGCTGGTGGTGAAATGGTGATCTCATTTTTTCAATGACCCAAATCAGGTATGTATACATAGGGCCTCTAAGTAGATGATGGGAATTGTTGATGTAGGTCTAAAGACTGCAGAATAAGGTTGGGAGCTGGAGCTAAAGATCTGTGAGCCATCAGCATCTTTGAGCTGATTAAATAAAGCTGAGTAGGAAGATGAGATCATTCCAGAAGAATGTATACAATAATGCATATAAAATCACTTTGGCAGGCAAAATTATCAGCTGGTTCCCACAGCATTACTATCTGATTATTGCTATGATTGTTTTTGCTACTTAGAAAAAAGGAATTTTCAGATATAATTTGGGTCACTGGTTGACTATAAGATAGAGATTATCTAAGTAGCCCTAATCATGGGGCTCTCTAAATAAAGTTTTCTTTGACTGATTAGAACTGAAATATGTGGGAACAGCGAGATGACTCAGCAGGTCAAAGTGCTTAGCATTAAGCCTGACAACCTGAGTTCTATTCCCAGGACCCATATGATGGGAGGAGAGAATTGACTCCTGCAAGTTATTTTCTGACCTCTGCATGTGGACCATGGTGCCCACGTGCACATACACACACAAAACAATCAAACCTTTTTAAAGAAAGAAGTGAAATACTTCTTAAAGGGATTTGATAAGGAAGAATTTTAAATTGTTGAAATTTTAGGAGATCACTTGGAAGGGCATGAAAGTAGTTCTAGGAAGGGAAAAACCAGCTGATGACCAGTAGTAACAGCAACACCACAACAAAGCACCCTCATTATATCTGCTGGGCAGCTAGTAGGCCTCACACAAGAGAAATCCTTCTCTAAGACAGATTGCTTCCTTATTCTTGCCCTGACATTCGGAAGGAAATGACAAAAAACTGTCCTTGAGACCTGACATCCTTACTAATGACCTACTAAATACAGCAACATTTGTTTGCGAGAACGAGGATTTAGAGGAGGAACAGAGGGATAACAGAGCCAACAGAGCAAGGAAAAAAGCATTCAGGGCTTCTTGCAGCATTAAGATCTTAAGATGACCCACTGGTTCTGTTCCTGCAGAAATTCGACTGAGAAATAAATGCAATGTCTGTTGGTAGGCAGGTCAGTGGAAAAAATTTCCCAACTATTGGATGTCTTCCTAAGATTCCTTGCCCTCAGTGTGGCATGAAAGGCACTGGAAGGCTTACCCCCAGATCAGAATCTCAGATTTTGTCCCTGGAATAAGGAAGCCCTTGGCTCCAGTTGACCTCTAGTTCCACCATCACCATCAATGGATAGAGCCTTAGGTAAATCTTTTTAATTTTTATTTTTTGATTTCTTTTTAATTTTATGTGTATAAATGTTTTACAGGCATATATGTAAATGTACCATGTGCTTACAATGCCCATGGAGGCCAGAAGAGTGTATCGGATCTCCCAGGACTAGAATCAC
>NW_008335293.1:8637-12765 GCF_000622305.1 Nannospalax galili | reverse complement strand
GAGCCTGCACAGGCCTTCACTCAGCTCTCAGCCCTTCGGAGGGTTTTTATGAGCACCTTGTTCTATATTCAGATCTGTTCCTAGATGATGAAAGCTGATCTTTAAAACTATTTGCCTCTAGACTGAATGAATTCCAACAGGATAGCAAAGGATTTGGGTTATGGAGGCTGCCTGATCTATGGAGAAAAGAAGATAAACCTCTTTTTCAACGGGGAGAACAGGTGCTAATTAAAAATTTACAGGGAGTGCCCAAACCTCTTTTTCAACGGGGAGAACAGGTGCTAATTAAAAATTTACAGGGAGCGCCCTCAGGGCCAACAGTGAACTCTTTAGAAAGGCCCTGTCCTTGTGAGTGTACCTTCTCTTATAGCCCCATCAAGGTCTTGGGAATTATTAACTAGGTTCATCACCCCCATCACAAACCTTACAAAGGAAATACCTCCCATGGGCCCTTGAGAAAGTCAAATGAACAGATAATAGATTTTACTGTTTGTTCCTTCCTCATGTCTGTCTTTGTTTCTGGCCAGCCTTTTATGTCTATCTCCTTTATGGTCAAAATGAAAAACTCTAGATTATCCCAGTAATTTACGTATACTTACAACATCACTGAACTCAAAGTGTTTTCTGTTGACATAATTATCTAGCTTCTATTTTTATTTCGTTTATAGGGCTAGAGGATGTCATTTGAACCAAGGATGAATGCTGCATGCACGTCCATGATACTTTCACTAATGTCTCATCTGCCTTGCATAATCTACAAAACCTGATTCAAACCATGTTGGACACAGCCATCTCTTTTGGCACACAGCTTTGGAACTGGATCTCTATATTTTCATGGTAGATATAGGTTATACTTGTTATAATCTTAGTAGTAGTTCTATTAATCTTCAAACCTCATATATGTAACTGCTGCATTGATTTTATTTCCTCTCACTTTCAGTTGATAACACTGCTGATAATCCTGAGGTATTCTAAGTCCCTCTGTCTGGGTCCCCTTGATCATCTTGCAAGGCTGAAAGTCAGCAAGTAATGGAGACCCTAAACCCTTGTATATTCCATTTCAGCTTCAAGTAGCCAGATCAACCCAATGCCCACCTCCTAAAAAATTTTAGGGTCTCAACTCTTGAGGGGGAATTGTTAGGTATCTTGTCAGATGCTAGGAGGCTTTAAAATCACTGAGGATGGGCTCCTCCCTCATACTCAGCAGCTTGTGAAACTAGTGACAAAGCTTTAACACTTTGATTACTGGTCAAAAGAATGGGACCTGAGTCTTATCTCTGGCCCTGGTAGAGACCTGGTATTCTAAACCGCCCAAAGGATCTTAAGATTTCTCTCTACCTGAAGGCTTTCTGGTAAAGAACAAAGGCATCTGTGTGTGGAAGCCTAAAAAAAAATACTAAAGAAGCCATGCCATTGTCCCCTCCCTTAAGAGTTAATCCAGGGCCTGGAGAGATGGCTCAGCCTTTAAGAGCACTGACTGCTCTTTCAGTGGACCTGGGTTTGATTCCCAGCACCAACATGGAAGCTACAAATTGTCCTTAACTCCAGTTCCAGGGGAATGCGATGCCCTCTTTTGACCTCCGTGGCATTGCACAGCACTGGTGCACTCACGTACCTGCAGGTGATATATTCATACACATAAAATAAAAAAATAAATAAACTATTTTTTTAAAAAAGAGTTCAAAAGGGTTTATTGATCACCTAGGCAGGAAAACATCCTTTAGGAAAGCTGTATGCTCTAGAGATTTTTTAAGACATAGTATAAAGCCTATCTAAAAATATAAGTTGACACAATATTCTCTATGGTCATCCTACCCATTGGCACAATCAATGGCAGGACATTGTCATCACTCTATGAAGAAACTCCACCCCTCTCTGAAATCACCGTGCAATCCCACATCCCACCCCATATTGCATGAAAATCATTCATCTTCCTGTCTGTGGATTTCCTTATTCTGTCAATTCCACATAAATGGAATCGAACAGTATTTGGTCCTTTATAACTGGCTTCTTTCATTTCTTATGATGTTTCCAAGGTTTGTCCTTGTAGCATGTGTCTATTTCATTTCATGATTTTAAGAGATGGACAGTACCTCAAGGAAATTAGGGGAAGGTGCAAGGCCAAGTATTTCCTTTGGACAGTAAGTTGTTTCTGGTCATTTACACTCAATACTAAATTGTTGTAAGTACCTCCTCAAGACTCAAAGAAGGCAATGTTCAATGTTCGCGCTTACTTCTCTCCCCACCCCCAGTGGTGAATACAACCGAAAACCTTGCTTGATTACAAAATCTCAGTCAGTCATTGTTGCTTCATGCTAACTACTTGCCTAAGAAACACATTCATCTTGTAGAGGAGATAATGAGCAAAACTGGCAATGTCCTAATAAGCTCTAAATTAAGCATACATAATGTTGAACAAAATATAAGAATCAGCAAATTTTTTCCTGCTTATTGATCATTAGTGTTAATGAGAACAGCAGCAAGTGGCTTTGTTCCTGTTCACTTAGAAAATATAAAAACAAGGTAAGCAAGCAATTAGGAAGGTTAATACAAGGATTCAGTTTTCATCCTGATAAATGGAATAATTTATTTCCCAGCCTATTGACCTCAGAAACCCTCAAGGGCTTCATCTTCTCTGGTCGCAGGCTAAATTTTCAACTGCATTGGTAACAGAAACTGTAGAAATAGGATCAGACCTTACTAAAAAGCAATAAAATGTAATGAATACATTTATTTCCAGAAATGTGTATTGCTCAGTGTGGTGGCACAGGTCTTTAATCACAGCCCTGGAGAGGCAGAAGCAGGTGGATCCGTCTGAGTTTGAGGCCAGCCTAGTCCACATAGCAAGTTCTAGGCCAGTCAGTGCTACAAACAAACAAACAAACAAACAAACAAAAAAACAAAAAGAAGTATGTATTGCAAAGAGTAGAAAGCACTGTCTGTATGAAGGGACTAGAGTTCCTTCATAATCACAGTGGAGGCCTCTTCATTGTTCATCTATCATAGAATACTACAGATTGGGTGGCTTAAACCACAAATAGGCTGGAGTTCAACTCAGTGATAGAATGCATGCCTTCATATTTACAAAGTCCTAGGTTCAAGTCCCAGAACCCCAAAATGCCAAAATCAGCAACAGCCACAGCAACAAAAACAAATATTTATTACAATTCTGGAGGCTGGGAAGGTCAAGATCACAGTGTGGGATGATCCATTCAGGTTCTCTTCTTGGTGTGCGGGCAGCCAGTTTTCTCACTGTATCCTAACAAAGTAGAGAGACAAGAAGGGAAGCAAACTCTCTTGAGCCTCTTTTTATAAGAGCATTAATCCCATTATGAGGGCGCCACCATCAGAATCTAATTACATCCCTCAGGCCCCATCTCCAAATATCATCACATCAAGGACTGAGGTTTCAATGTATGAATTTTAAGGGGCATGATCATTAAGTCCATAGCATAGAGAAAAGCAATGCAGGAGATGAAAGTTGCTAGTGAAGGAGGTCCAGGCTCTCTGAGGAGTCCAACTTGTAAGAAACATAAAAACCTAGGGAGAGGGAGATTAGGAGTCAAAGATTCAAACCACAAGAACAGCACAGACCTAAAACAGTAATATCAGATCAGCTAGAAAAAAAACTGAGACTTAATAAGGGATATTTGCATTTTTAGGTTCAATACTGCCATAGAATTTGTTTGTTTTTTGCCATATCTCTCATTCATTTTGAAAACAGTACCCCCATTCTTAGGGAGGACTGTTACTACCATCACTCCCTTTCCAATGTTCCAGACAAAAACAATGACTTGGAACTGGCCTTTAGGAATTCAATATTTGAACTTGGGATGTAACTCAGTCATAAAACATATGCTTACAATAAGTGAGGTCTTGGGTTCCAGTCCCAGCCCTGCAAGATAAACAAACAAGCATACAAAACAGAGCTGAAAGAATGTAAATCTTCAGATTTGGACAAAATAATATAGAAGAATATGAAAACAATTTTTTAAAAAAGATTCATTTGTAATCTATAAGAAGAGAAACACGAGAGCATTAATCCCATCACAAGGGCTCCACCATCAGAATCTAATTACATTGTCCTTTTAGATTTATTGCAGTATAACCTGACCTCATTTTTATATC
>NW_008335293.1:7003-8182 GCF_000622305.1 Nannospalax galili | reverse complement strand
AGGATTGCTACGCCTGCTTTTTTCTTAGTACCATTTGCTTGGTAAATTTTTTTCCATCCTTTCACTTTGAGATAGTGTCTGTCCTTGAAAGTTTTATGACTTTCTTGCAGACAACAAAAAGATGGGTTTTGTTTCTTAATCCATTCATATAGTCTGTGTCTTTTGACTGGGGAGTTCGGTCCATTAATGTTTAAAGTTATTAATGAAAGATGTGTATTGAGTCCTGTCATTTTTATTTCTGTTCACATTCCTGATATAGCTGTGTACTTCCACAGTTATACCTTCATTGAATTTCCGCAACCCCTTGGGTATAGTCATTCCCTTCTTCAGCTCTTTGTATTGCTTCAAGAACTCTCCGAAGGGCTGGTTTTATGGGCGTGAATTCTTTCAGCCTATTTATATCATGGAAGATTTTTCTTTTTCCCTTCAACTATGATAGACATTTTGGCTGGGTAAAGTAACTGTGTTGGCATATGTGGTATTTAAAACTGGGAATACTTTGGTCCAGGGTCTTCTGGCTTTCATAATTTGCACTGAAAAGTCAGCTGTAATCCTGATGGGTTTTCCTTTATATGTGACTTGTTTTTCTTTTGCAGCTTTTGGTATTGTCTCTTTGTTCTGTACATTTAGTGTTTTTACTATGGTGTGACATGGACAGTTTCTTCTCTGGTCCTGTCTAGTTGGTGTTCTATGTGCTTCTTGTATTTGTATAAGCATGTCTTTCTTTAATTTGGGAAATTTTCTTCCATGATTCTGTTGAAGATCTGGTCCATGCCACTAACCTGAAATTCTTCTCCTTCCTCTATTCCTATGATACGTAGATTTGGTCTTTTCATGGTGTCCCACATCTCTTGAATATTCCATTCCTGTGTTTTTAAAAAATTTTTCATAATCTTTGCCTGAGTGGTTCAATTCTTCAACTTTATCCTCCAGTGTTGATATTCTGTTTTCCATTTCATTCATTCTAGCGGTGAGGCTTTCCTTTGTTGTTTCAAGTTGGCTTATTGAGTTTTGGACTCCCTTCTTCATTTCTGCCTGAGTTTTCTTCAATGTTTCTATCTCTTTTGTAAATTCATTCAGAAGTTTATCCCTATCTTCTTTGCTCTTTGTTTGTTCATGTGTTCTTTAAATTCATTGAATTCCTTGATCATGTTTATGATTGTTCTTTTAAATTCTGTG
>NW_008335293.1:4684-6993 GCF_000622305.1 Nannospalax galili | reverse complement strand
TGTTATCTCTAGGGGGTACTTATTATACTCCTCTAGAGGACTGTTGGTATTTGGTGGGGATATATTATTTCAGTTTTACGTGTTATTATTTTTTCTCTGTGACTTTGACATGTGAATTTCTTTTGTAATTTCTGATTCTTGTGTGAGACTCAGACCTTCAAGTTTAGGTCTGCTTCTTTTGGTAAACTTTATGTGCCTTTGTGGTTATCTTGTTGGGCATGAAAAGCTGGTTGGTCAAGGCTTCTGGTTCTCTCTTTTGATTTTATATTGGAGTGGCCAAATTCCTTTTGTCTTCAGGAGCTCCCACAGAGGCCCAAGTCAGATGAGGATAAGATGCTCTCAGGCTTCCTCTTAAGGTCTGGATCCCTCCAGGAAAGATGTTGTCCTCAGGAATTTGGGAGCTGGACTGGCTTGGGATCAGGGCCCAGGAAAGATTCTGGTCTTGGGCAGCTGGTGGCTATGCCACCCAGGGATGCAAAGGGAGGTAGGGGCAGGAAGAGGCCCCAAGGGGCTCCTGGGGACTGCGGGGAGGAACTGGGTTGGTCTGGATGCAAAGGATCAGGAAGTAGTGGTGGCTCTGAGCCAAGAGGTCAGCCCCAGTGTCCGGGGTGCCAAGACAAGAAATGGGCCAGTATCCAGGCTAGGAGGAGATATGGGGCAGAGGAGCTGGGAGGATGAATGAGGCTGGGGGAGTCATGGTGCTGTGGGCACCGCTGGACTTACCCAGGAACAGAGGGAGGTGAGGGTGGGACCAGGCCTAGAGGGCTCCTGGGGACCATGAGAAGGAACTCAATATATGAATTTTAAGGGGGCATGATCATTAAGTCCACAGCATAGAGGAGGCAACCTAGGAGACAAAAGCTGCAGGACAAAATGACAGGAAATGGACAAATGTCATGGTTTTTAAAAATGGGGAGAAGATAGATGATGCAAATGTTAACCTGAGATTCCAGTGTTAACTCTACTTTAAGAACATCAAGGTGGCTTGACTCCCTCAGTATGTTTTAAGGGTGAATCTGTAGGTCAGTGGTGGAGTGTTGGCCTATCTTGTGCAAGGCACTGGTTTCAAATCAGTACTGGGAAATCAAATGAGAGGTATATGAACAAACACACACATACAAACACACACACACACACACACACACACACACACACACGGGTGTATATATACGACAGAGAGAGAGAGGGAGGGACAGATTGACAGAGAGAGAGAGAGAGAGAGAGAGAGAGAGAGAGAGAGAGAGAGAGAGAAATTGTTTTAAAACCAGTGTGAATTTAGTAAGGACATGACACACAGGTCTTCAGTTCTTTTTTAATATATATTTTTAAAGATCTAGTTTGTCTTTAATTTATGTGTCTGTCTCTGTGTGTTTATGTGCACTATTTGTCAGTGCCCTCAGAGGTGTCGGATTCCCTGGAGCTGGAGTTACAAGCAGTTGTGAATTGCTTGATGTGGGTGTTGGAAATTGAATTTGGGTCTTCTGCAAGAGTAGTATGTCCTCGTAACCCCTGAGCCATCTCTCCTGCCCTTTTGTGATATAGTTATTGTACCAAAGAAATCCTGGGGTCTAGAGTGTGTTTTCAGAAAGAATTTTCAAAATTTCTCTTAGCATCCTTGTGGAAAAGGTAGACAGACCGGATGCTAAGAAAATTTAGCAGCTTAACTACTTTATCCACAGAACAGTGATTAATGGATCTGTTTTTGTCAAATCTGGAAAATTTTGATAACAGGCTGTATGGAGTAGGGGTATTTTTCCTGGAATAGTCTTTTTCAATATTTCTTTAAATAACCAGAATATAGGCTGAGTATATTTTTTATCAATATATGGAGACCAAGAAGTGGCAGGGGTGAATATAGTGGCCCTTAAGACCAACCCCAAGTTGGCATTGACCCAGAGATGATATATCATCTAGTCCCTTTCATCCATGTGTATTAAGGTGAAATTTAATGTATTTTTGTGGCCCTTGGGATTGAACTTAGGGCCTTGTGTATGCTAGGCAAGTGCTCTGCCACTGAACTGTAACCGCAGTCTAAGGTGAATTTAAGGTATACACTTTTTGAGTTCTTTTTTTTAAGATTTATTTTGTTTCTATTTGTGTGTGTGTGCATGTGTGACTGCGTGTCTGTCTGTGTCTGTGTGTATGAGGGTACCTGTAGCATGGCCAGAAGAGGGTGCCAGATCCTCTCGAGCTAGAGTTACAGGTAGTTGTGAGCCTCCGGACATGGATGCTGGGAACTGAACTCAGGTCCTCTGGAAGAGCAGCAAGTGCTTTTAACCAGTGATCCATCTCTCTAGCCCCAGCTCATT
>NW_008335293.1:2754-3518 GCF_000622305.1 Nannospalax galili | reverse complement strand
CTTTTTTGTTTGTTTTTGTTAATTTAGGGTTACTTGTATGAGCATGAATGAAGGGTTATTTACTGGAGCGTGGACAGCTTGCAAGTGGCTGTACCACTGAAGAAAATGACTCCAGGAATTAATTCCTCGGGGAAAGATGGGGTCTCCTAAGCCCCTCCCCCATCCACGATGTAATGTTAACTGGCCCCATCTTGTGCAGGGCTTGTGCAGGTAATCACTGCTACTGTGAGTTCATGAATGCAACAAACATTTCATGGCCAGAAGACTGTTTCACAGCATTTCTTCTCCCCATATTCCAGCTCTTACATTCTTTCCACTTCTCTTCTATGATGTTCCCAAAGGGGTGATACCTCTTAATTTTGAGAGTAGGGGAATCATGCCTTTTTTCACAACGACTAAAGAAGCTATGGTCTCTATTCATGAAAATTCATGTTCCTCATTCTCATTTTTTATGACATGACAATTTATTTATTCATTCATTTATTTATTATTTTGTGTCTTTATGATGTGTATATGGGTGCACATGTGCCATGGTGCACATGAGGCGGTTAAAGGGCAACTTTGTGGAGTCAGCTCTCTCCTTCTACCTTTATATGAATTCCAGGGATTGAGCTCAGGTTATTAGGCCTGTGCAGCAAGCAGTTTCCCTGAGGCATCTTGTTGACCACCTGACAGGACTTTTACAGTCTGACACTGGAATCCAGAACCTTGTGCTTGCTAGGCAATTACTCCACCACTGACCTCAGTCTTGGATTTTCTTTTGG
>NW_008335293.1:0-1617 GCF_000622305.1 Nannospalax galili | reverse complement strand
CCTTTCTACCAGTTCAGTGGACATTCCCCAACCCTTTTGATGGCAAAGTGTTGTGTATCCATTCAGGGTGTCTCATTTCCTGCCTGCCAGACCTAATGCAATGGCTAGAATATCAATATTGCTCAGTAGCTCTTGTTTGGTTGACCAAGGAGAAAGTTGAAGCCTGACCTTAATTTATTGCTAAAATAATTATTGAATGCCATAGCATCCCAAGGGATCCAGACAATCAAAAAATAAATACATAAATATGTCAGGGAGTGAGAGGAGTCTCAGTGTGCTGAGAGGAAGAGGAAGGAGGGAACAATGGGAGAGACATATAATAAGCAGATACACAAATGGGTCAGGAGATAATAAACAACCAGAGGGAACAATGCCAGAGGGTGGCCATTGGGGTTGCTGTTTTGGATAGGGTGGTCAGGGAAGGCTTCCCTTGGCAAAGTAGGCAAAATGATATTTGAGCACAGATTTGAAAACAGCAAGGGCTGCCAGTCATGGTAGTACATGATGGTAATCAACTTGCTGGAGGATGACCCAGGAGAATGGTGAATTGGGCTATACCTTCGTACCTGGACCTATAGTTCAGTGGTAGAGTGCTTGCCCAGCATGTGTAAGGGACCAACTTTTCTGCCCTAGCACCACATCATAAAACTGAGGACCAAAAGCTTTCCAGCCAGAAGGATCTGAGTCAGCTTGGTGGGAGGAAGCATGGTATTTCTGATGTAAGGAATTGGGAAAAGGTTAGTGTTTAAGGCTGGGTATATAATTCAGTGGTAGAGTGCTTGCCTATACATGCACAAGGCCCTGGGTTCGATCCTTAGCACAGGGAAAAAAAGAACCTAGTGTGACAGGAGTAGAGTGAGCAGAGAGGAGATGGGTGGAGGGTGAGATTAGAAAACAAAAAGATACCGCTGATGTTTGTAAGCGAGTATGATGTTATTCCTAGGTAATGATTTACAGTATTCAATGAATGATTTATAAACACCCACACAGGAACTCAATGAGCTGTAAGAGCTGGGAAAGTGGGGACACAGTGAACATCACTAATTTCACTAGATCTCCTCTCACCTGTTCCTTCATTGGTGGTTGATGGATCAAAGAGATGTGGTACAAATAGGGTACAGAAAACTCTGCATGGCACTTGGCAAGGTCTTGGTGTCTGTGTGGGCAGGATGGATAAGACTCTGCATAAAGATGACTTTGTTCTTTTTATTTTTAGTCCTTGGAGTGGGAAAAATACATATAACACAATACTTGTCAGTAAAAAACATTTTTTGGTCTTTTTGAGACAGGGTCTCCCTGTAGCCCCAGCTGTCCTGGAACTCACTATGTACACCAAGCCCTGGCCTTGGACTCAGAGATCCACCTGCCTTTGCCTCCCAAGTGCTGGGAGTAAAGGCATGCACCATCACGCCTGGCTTTTAATTTTATTTTTGAGACAGGGTCTCTCTATGTATCCCAGGCTGGCCTGAAACTCATGGTTTTCCTGCCTCAGTTTCCTAAATGCTGGGATCACAGGCAGGTGTCACCATATCCAACTCACTTTAGTGACTTCGTTCCATTTTAGACAGGGTCTCATGTACTCTGTCAGGGTGGCCTCCAACTCACTAAATAGCCAAG
>NW_008335292.1:0-355 GCF_000622305.1 Nannospalax galili | reverse complement strand
CTCATACACATAAAATAAAAAGAATAAAATATTTTTTAAAAGTTTTACTGGTGAACCAATGAATTTATCGAGCTTACTTACTGAGATAACTGAGGGGTTGATGAGGTGTATGAGTGACCTGAGGGTATGCACACTGGAAAGCCTTTACCCAGCATGGGTCATGCCTTCTCTTCCTAGCCTTTCACCAAACTGTATACTTTAGCCCTCCCCAAATCCAGGAGACCATGTGTGATTAGGACCAAATTACATACGGTTGGCTGGGAACAGTGGCTGGATAATCCAATGAGGGTCCAGTGACCCTGTGTGGCCCTCCTTTAATGAATGAGCACAACCCTCAACAAGCCCAATTGTGATG
>NW_008335291.1:30884-31244 GCF_000622305.1 Nannospalax galili | reverse complement strand
TAAGATATTAAGATGAGTAAGGCACTGAAAATGTTCCTATGAGAAATTTTAAAAAGTATAGACTGTGAGTATGGTTGAGTGGATAAAAGTGCTGGCTGCACAATACTGACAACCTAGAGTTTAGATCCTCTGAACCCATATAAAATTCTAAGGAGTTAGCACAAGTGTCTGTAATCTCAACAGCCTATGGGATGTGGAAGAGGGCAGGAGAATATTCAAACTCTTCTGGGACTGGGATATGCAGGAGAATATCTCATATAGCCTGGGGTATGCAGTAGCAAACATAGTGTCTCAAATAAGAAAAAAAATCAACAGAAAGGCAAAGACCAACACATGATACTTATACCATGGGGGTAGTGG
>NW_008335291.1:24194-26185 GCF_000622305.1 Nannospalax galili | reverse complement strand
ATGAGTTTCATTTCTTTTAGCTTGCATTAGGCATTCATCTCTAAATAAGGCTTCCCATTGTACAAATAATGGACTGGGGAGAGTATATCTACAGATGTCCCTACAATCCTGAGGAAGCAGGTTAGTATTAAACGTTTGTAATATAGATTTAGTCCAAGGAGCATGAATGCCATCTTCCCACACAGCTTGGCGCAGTTCTTTAAGCTCTGTGGCTGGAAGTGGATACCATGCTAGGGGGCGTTGTCTGGTTATTTGCAAGTTGACAGGAAAAGCCTCTACTGGTGGATTTTGGGGGTCCTGAAACCTCTGAGGCTGGAAATTTTGAGGCTGGCAGCTTTCACGGTCTCTAAGGTTACACAGCTGCTCTGTAACTGTAAGGCGTGTCTCCACAGAAGGCAGTTGAGGTGGAGGGGGAGGAGGTTTTACTTGAGAATTTTTGGAAGCTTTTGAAATTTGTGCATTAGTATCTGGGCTTGTTGAATCAGCAAAGAGGGGTGAGGATCAATTTTACTGATGGGTGGATTTTGTTTGGCTTGGTCAGATTTTATTTTTGAAGTTGTTGAATCTGTTACTGGGCTGTTTTTAGGGTCTTTTTTATCATCTAAAATCTCTCTTTTATTATTTTCTGGTGTTTGTAAGCTTTTTTTAATCTTAGATGGGTTTCCTAAGCATTGCTGGATGGCTGCCATTATGGGGAAAAAGGAAAGGGGAAAATTATGTCTTTCTTGGATTTCTTTTTTACGAGCCAGATACGCAAGAAAGTTCCAGACCTCTGGATCAGATATGTCTGCTGATAGGATCCAGGGTGCGAACTGATTTTTAAGCTTTCTTTTTGGGAGATCTTAAGCAAGTTTTCCTCTTTTGCAATTTTAAGCCCTCTGGATTTGAGTAGAGTTTTAAGAGAATGAATTTGGAGTTTCTTTTTACGTGATACAGAATTTCCCATTGTAAAGGGAGGGTGTTTTTACAGCAATCGGACACTAGAGGGCAGAAGCGTCTTTGCAGAAAAAAAGTTGTAGTTTTAAATTTTGCTCTGTCAGCTGCTTTTGGCTGCAGGCGCTAGGCAGGGGTTAGCTAATTTGAATTTTCACTGAACTGGCTTCAGTTGTTGCTTGAATGTTTAAGGGAGGGAGACAGAGCTGACTAGAGGAATTTTGCCTGACTCCAAAGCTTAGGTGGAGATCCCTGGAATCTTTGGGGATTTTTCTCTAACAGTGTTCAGATAGAAAAGTTGAGAAGTGACGGTTTCCAAAGGGACGTTCCTGAAATTAAAATTCCAGGAGATCACAGTGGCTCCCAGTCACAAGACCTGCCCACAAATTTGAGAGGCTGGCGGCTACCCCTAATGGTTCTTACTTGGCCGATGCATCACCAGGTTTGATATTAAAAGAGATGTCTAGATAGAGGTCTTTTGTCCACACCTGTACAGGCAGTCGGGGTCCCCCAGGGATTCAGAGAGACCTTCAGTTAACACCAGGGGGTAGCACTGGCCAGGAAACCTCAGTTGTCTCTCTGGTCCTAGCAGTCCCTCGAGAGGACTTCTAGACCGGAAGGGAAAGGAGGAAATTTTAGAAGAGAGGAAGAGATTAGATTACCCTCCTGAGTGGGAGGGATACTCACGGATTCTAGCATTTCTGTGGGCACCAGCTCCTAGCTGGCACGAGGTTCAGAGGCTAAGCTCCACGTTGTTCAGAGGGCCCCACATTGGGCGCCAGATATGGGGCGTGTGCTCTCTCTGGGCGCACTCCCAGAATGGCACGGCAGATCCGCAGGCTTTTCCCGGCGGCTTGGGTCCTGTGTCTCTGGAAGCTTCTCTGCTGCAGGAGCGTTGTCCTGCCAAAATCCTGTCCCTATTCCACCCGTGTACTTTTCCTCAGGATGCGAGGTCCACTGGCCACTAAACCCCATGGGAAAAGTACGAAGACAGCGAAAGCTAGGATGTTCGTAAGTCGGTCATGAGGGAGTGCTGCCCCCCAGAGAGGCTAGGTTGA
>NW_008335291.1:23067-23913 GCF_000622305.1 Nannospalax galili | reverse complement strand
CTTTCAGAGCCAAAGGCCATGTTTATGTTATGGCATTTGTGGTGGACAC
The DNA here is from genome assembly GCF_000622305.1 of Nannospalax galili. NCBI lineage: Eukaryota > Metazoa > Chordata > Mammalia > Rodentia > Spalacidae > Nannospalax > Nannospalax galili. Next base: position 23,864 of record NW_008335291.1, on the reverse strand, counting down.
TTCAAAAGGAGAGAGTAGGAAAGATGCCAGGAAGACACCCTGGTATGAAAGGAGCCCTCAGCACATGATCCCGAGCTGCATGAGCTGTCCGGTCATGAAGGGACTTCTACTTTGCATAACAGAGGTCTCCAACAGGCCAGAGAGGACTGTATTTACTAGAGATTTAAAGAAAATTTGATTCAACAAGGACCTCAAAATTGGTATGAAAATTTAAGTGTTTTGCTAAGCCCCTTAGTGTGACAGGATATTTGTGAATTAGGAGAGGCTTTGGTAGATCCAAGTGACTCAAGACAGCATGTAAACTGTAAAATAGTATTTGGCCAGGAATTATAAAAAAGACAAAACAGAGAAAGAAGTTTGTTTCATTTACTGAAATGTAAATGTGACATGATTTCTCTTTAGCCAGAGTTCTTAAAGAAAAAAATGACAAAAGTCAAATTCTGTATATAGAAGCTTCTTCTGGAAGGGTTTACAGCCTGGGGAAAGATTCAAAAAAGCCATACAACAGATAAAATCTATCCTGGGTGTGTATAAGGACCCTGAAAATTAAGGGTACATTTCTCTCCTGGGAAAGGTTATGCTAGGGATGGGGGCAGTTTGCCCAGTTGGGGCCTCTCCCAGCAGCCAGGTGTGGTTAGTGGATAAGACAACAGGTATGGCTACATCCAGGAGCCATACCAAGGGCCTACCTGACCCAGGGAACCAACAGGTGTTGCAGTGACAAGAGGGACCCTATTCTTCCTTGGTCCAGTGTAGGGTCAACCAACCTAAGCTAGCCTCAATGACTTTATTAAGTA
>NW_008335291.1:20865-22784 GCF_000622305.1 Nannospalax galili | reverse complement strand
GTGCTGTTAGGCCTTGTCTATGTTTGATTTAGTATATAATGTTACCTCTGAGTGTTTTACACATGTGAAACCCATTTGAGAGATATCAAGTACACCTGAAGATACAAGGACCAGCAATAGCTGGAAGATTCTTGGGAGTTTTATGGTTGGGTAAGGCACAAGTAATACCCACCAGGATGGGTGGGAAAAGTCTATAACAGTCTGATCCTGTATATGCCAGAAAAAACAATAAATATCTTATAAAATAAGAATAGATGCTCCTAAAAGTTCTTCAATGGTTAAATTAAAATTCTGGTATCAGGGGTGTGTTGCCTCCCATGAGTTGCTGGCCAGAGAGACCCTAAAGGTACTCAAAATGATTGAGGCTGTTGCCACTAATGCTTATTGCAGGTCAGAAACAGGGAGTAGGCCCCTGTTGCTGAAGACACTGCATGGTATTAGTGTGGGAGAGGGAGAACTGAAGCTGTGACTAAGCTGGAAACTCCCTGCCATCAGACTGCTGGTGGCCTTAATGCCAGGAGGTGCTTAAGGGAATTGTTATGAAAGAATGGTCCCCCAAAATCCTGCTTAATGACAGATCCCCATGTGCTGCACCATAGACATGCCAAGCAAGACGTGGCTGCTGGCATAATTGTGGCTCAACTAATATATGTACAACTGGCAAATTTCTAATTGGATTTAAGTCTTTCTACTTGGGGAGAAATACACATCTGGTACAACCCAGGCTAACCCCCAATAACTGGGGAAGTCATAGGTCCCAGTGAGGGAGCCACTGCAGTTGTTTTATTAGATGACTGTGATGTACCTGTTAAGGTATCTTCTAAGCATTTGTATTTACACCCATAGGTTAGATGAGTACAGTAATCAATGTTTGTTTAAATGCTCCTGCTTATTTTCATTTGACTTTGTAGTAGGAGAAATGCCACTGAGATGGATCAACAGCCACATCTTGGAAACAAATGACAAGAAGGCCCCAGAGTTCAGTATCTCACCACAATGAAGGATTATTATATATCCATGACACCCCCTTCAAAGCTCAGGGACCCTTGTGGTGAAGGCTGGAGGAAATAATGTAAAAGCTGGAGGAAGGAATGGAGTGTTGTATGGACTTGTCCTCCACCTGAGAAGCTGAACTGGCAAGCAGTAGATAGATGTCTTCTCAAACTGGAATTAACTGGCTTGCTTCAACTACCACAAAATAATTTGACTATAGACTCTCCATAGGAGGGCAGGGACAGAGGGAGTCAGTCACCCCTCCCACCCATTCAGTCAGCTTAGCTGATGAAGGGGAGGTGCAAAGATGCATAACCTGAGAGTGCTATGAAGCAGGTCTCTTGCCATTTTGTGCAGCTGTCAGGAGGTCACAGGATCTATTTTTGGGTATGAAATTTTCAGCACAGTCATAAATGAGTGGGGGGTGCCCTCTCTTCTGTAAGTAACCCCCCATGCATACTCTGTTAGCCAGCCTAATAAAGTTGTTAAGATTTTCCAAATTGTGATTTTGGAGAATTTTTGCCTCGGATTGCCATAAGGACAATGGGAAGAGGGATGCCATGTGTGCATCCCAGCAGTAATTTTTAGTACATATGACTTCTCATTTCCACATGGACACCTTCCTTACACACATGAACATGTATACACACACACACACATACACACATACCTCAATTTAAAAAATATTTTATATACTGAAGAATAACTTTCCACTTAAATTCCACAGTAATGAACAATATATAATTTAGCAAACATTTGAAGTATAGAATAATAATAAAATTAGAAACATTTGAAAATTTTCCTAATTCAGTATTTTCATTAAAATAATAGGCCAAAATAAAATAAAATAATAAGCCAAAAGAATATTTCAGAAAGTGAGATCAGGTATATCATTGGTATGTTCCTTCACATAGAATGTTCTAGTA
>NW_008335291.1:12265-20775 GCF_000622305.1 Nannospalax galili | reverse complement strand
TACATGTGTAAAATCTCTAGATTTTTATGTTATGAAGTTAGAATATAAGCAATGATCTGAAAATTTGAAATAAAGAGGGGCAGAGCAACCATTTTGCCAATATGAAACATGAGATTATGATAGTAATATAGCCTTTAATGAAATAAAAGGCAAAATCAAAACAAAATTAAGTCAAAATATGGAAAATATGCAAATGTTATGAGTGTGTTAGTACCTTGAAATCTCACACACTTGAAAAGATGTGGAAAAGTAAAATTACATCACTTAATAAATTGTCAGTTTCCAGTGCTCTGTACACCATAAAGTGTCTATACTTTTCAGACACCCAGAGAGCAAGAGACTCAATGTATATTTGTTGTATGAAATTACAAATCCTATGAAATTTAATGGAGAATCCTGAGCCTTCATTGCACATGTTGCATACCCAGTACTTTGGAATCTAATACAGTCAAATTGGCAAGAGAGTTCAGAACTTTGCATGTTGTGGTTCAACAACTCCATTCCTTGGACTTACAAATGAGTGCCCTTTGTTTTTTTTTATAAAAGTATTCCCATGTAGTCCTGGCTGGCCTGGAACTCACTATGTATACTAGACTGGCCTTAAAATCACAGAAATACCTCAGTTTCTGCCTCCTGAACACATGGTCTATGAGAGAGAGTATCCAGCCTGCATTTAAGAATTTCCATTTTTAATTCGACTTATAACAGTCAACGATAATTTAACATAAATGGTTCAAGTTAATCAGTAGGTTTAATAGCATTTTCATATCAATTCCATTAATTCCTTGTATCCAAGATAACTATAGACATTAAATTTAATAATTGGGCACAAAATGGCATACATATTTTTGCTGATACACATGTATATATGGAAAAACAGAAATTAAAATGAATTTTGAAAGTAAATGATATATTAAAATTATGACTCCCATGAACAATTAATTTATCAGCAAATATTATCACTCTGTTCTTTTTATTGTTATAATAGTGCCCATAAACTTGTTTTTAAAAACCATATGAGCATTGCTGCTAATCTATACATGTGCAAATGTATGAACTGGGAGAGTTGGGAAGTACTGGGTTTATATTGCTAGATTTTAATCATTCATCCTCTATTTACTTGAAAAGAAAAAAAATTCATTCAGTAACACTGGAAAAAATCACATCAAGTTTTATTACACAATGAATTTATAGTACAGTTTATCTAGAAGATATCTTATTGTTCTTAATAGTACATATTAAAGGCATCCAAACTATTAAAATGTTCCTTGTGTTTAATGTTATCAGTCACAAAGAAGAAAATTAAAACAATTTTTTCCAGAGAATTCTCCACCTAGCAGTAATTTCCTTACTATCCCATTCATAGCCTCATTCCTGATATACAGATAACACGGTTGAGTGTCAGGGGAAGTACTGTGTGAAAGAGAGAGAGAATGAGATCTAGAACAGTTGGAGTCTGAAGTTGGCTTTAGAAATGCAAAGTTACTAATGGAGACATAAAATGAGGCCACTCAGAGGTGGGGCAGGAAGGTGCAGAAGACCCTAGGCCACAGAGGGCTTCCTTGAGGACTGTGGAGCATATCTGGACATAGGAGTGGTAAATGGCAGTGAAACAGGCAATTACAACCACAGCTATGAAGCAACCGCTCCAACCACACAAAGGTAATCATTGGAGAAGGAGAACTTGAGCAACTGCAGTATATCACAGAAGAACTGGAGGATTTATGGTACCTCAGAATCTGATGGAGAATGTGGTAGCTGTGTGCAAGTTTCCTGAGATGCCTCCAGTTATCCACACAGCTGACACCTACACGTTTCGAGATTTATGATGAGCTCATGGTGGGAGCCAAATGGCCACATTGTGGTCATAAGACACCACTGTGAGAATGGTCACCTCAGTCCAAGCCAAGGGTATGAAGAAGAAAACCTGCAGCACACACTGGGCATAGGAAATGCAGCCATTGCCCATCAGTGAATTGTGAATAGCCTGGGGACAGTGACTGACAGGGAGGAGAGGTCAAGAAAGGATAGGAGCTTCAGGAAGTAGTACATTAGAGATTGGTGCTGCTGGTCCAGTGTTCTGATGGTAAAAACAACAATGAATTTACCTGACAGATCCAACAGATACATCACCAAGAAGAGCAAAGCATGTAGGATCTGCAGTTCCCCATTGTCAAAGAACCCCAGAAAGAGGAAGCCACTCCATGTGGATACATTTTTCATCATCATTTTGAGATTTGAAATTGTGGAAGCAGCTGGAAATTAAGCACATGAAATTCTCTACAAAGATAATACAAAAAATTGTGACTTTAATCCGCATGGTTTGCTTCAACTGCTAATGGTAGGGAACCTGTAACTTTTCACCTGTGCTCTAGATGTAAGAGTCTAAAAGATGAAGCTCAGATTCTTACCTATATGGGGGTCACAGTTTTATTAGGAAAATAATTGCTATAGAAAGATGAGTCTGAGGTACTATCTCAGAAGAAATGATTTACCTCATAAAAGGTGTTCTTCTCCATCCAGTGGTAAAATCCATTACTTTAAATCATTAGTAGGAATACAGTGCTGGGTTGCTGGTGAATCTTGAGTCTGGCGTATTTGTGTAGTACACTGAGTTTAAGCAGCGCATATACAACTCTGTAAAGGAAACATGACTTTTGAACTTGAGCAGTAGTTCTCTGTGGACAGGTGACATGAGCAGACAGCTTGGGCACCACTGTGAAAAGCTGCTTTATTTTGGCCCCTAACTTTCTGATAACAGAAATCAGTTTGCACTTCCTTATCCACATTTAGGTCTTTATAGGATGGAGATGATCATTTACCCTGTCTCCAAAATGCCCTGTGGCATGTGAAGGATGATCAGAGGCCAGTGTTCACTCTCACATGACATTTCTGGTGTCGGTAGCAAATACAAAAGCCGTCTACTGGTGCGGTGACGTTTTTCCTTACCCTGTGGAATCTCATTTGCTTGTGTCCAGGTGACACTCTTGTCTATTGATTCCCATCAAAATCTCTAAGCTCATAATGGGAAACTTGTGTGACAGAGATCAAAGCTGTGTAGCACCAGCTCTATAACCAAACTGTAGTTTCTGTTCAATTTTCCATTGAAATGATAAGCAGCAGTATTACTCATACATTTTTATTTTTTGATCATTCAATATTTTAGTCTGTCTTGATTGTACATATGTTTACATACTTTTTTACAGTTGATGCTAAATTTCACAGACAAGAAAACACATGTAGGAAGATGAGAGTTCTTAAGAACTATTCCTCAGCCGTCCTCTGACAAGGAATATCTGGAGAAGAAAGATTGATTGGTTAATTCCATCCCACAACATTCACAAAATCATGAAAATCCCTGATTTCTCTCTGATCATAAAGTTAGATCACTGTACAGCTCCAGCATCTGAAGTTATTCCCTGAAGATTTGAATGTAGTATTTCCTAATGCAAAACCACTTTCTCTGCTTTCCTTCAGTGAGTGGTCAGAAACTATTCCAAGGCTACAACTGAAGACAAGTGACAGAAATAGCAGGTCAGTGCAGTTAAGACTCTCACAGAAATACCTAACACCAGATGACAATGAGGGCAGACCAATGAGGCACCCACCAAGAGAGTCTGAGGTAAGAATTTCTAGTAACTGAGTTTTTCCTCTTGATTTCCACCATGGGTCAGTGACATATCATTGTATTTGGAAGAGTAATAAAAGGACACATTGTGGTCCTAGGCTCATAGTAAAGCAGGATCATGCTATTTACTGTGAAGGAATCAGGTATCAACTACCACAAGCAATGATACTTCAAGATGCAGTATCATATACTCTCTACAGAGTCACCTGTGTGTTGCCAAAGCATAAGGTTCAACACAAAACGGCCCCAGCCAGAGGTTAAGATTCTTTAATAAAAAGACCATCAGTGTTTCTACTGATGCCTTTAAACCAGAGCAATGGGCAATTCTTTTGAAGGGAAAGAGTGATATGAAGGGAGCAAAACAACAGGTTTTCCTTTGAAAGACAGTACCACTAACTAGACCACATTGGTCCTTACCTGTTACTGTTGGTTTCCTAGAACTAACTGTAAACGCTGGTTGTAAGAGACATATGTTTGATTATTAGCATTCCACTTGAGGGCAGATCGATAAACAACAATTAAGTATTTAGTGTTGAAATGAACAGTGCTGAATAAAGGCATAAATTCTTAGACAATTTTCCTACTGCATTTCTATATTTCAGTTTCCACAATTTCTATTCTTGACGTGATGGTGACACACGTAACCACAGTGAGTGGCTTCCTCCTCCTGGGGTTTTCTGACACCTGTGAGCTGCAGATCCTACACTCTTTGCTCTTCTTGGTGATGTGCCTGTTGGTCTTGTCAGGTCACTTCATATTGTTGTTACCATCATGACACTGGACCTGAAGCTGCAATCTCCAATATGTTACTTCCTGTAGCACCTTTCCTTTCTCAGTCTCTCCTTCCTGTCTCCCAACATCACTCAGTCTATCTACTATTTCCTGACAGACAGTGCCTATATTTCCTATTCTCAGTGTGTGCTGCAGGTTTTCTTCCTCATGTCCTTGGCTTGGACTGAGGTGGCCATTCTCACAGTGATGTCCTGTGACCACTATCTCGTCATCTCTTTCCCAGACAATGTGGTCATCTTGTGTCCCAGAAAATGAAAGCAGGCTGTAAAAGCTGTGTGGCTAAATGGAGGTATCTCAAGAATATTGTTCACATCAAGCACATTCTTGATCAGATTCTGAAGGGTCAAAATAATCCACCAGTTCTTCTCACCTGCTCAAGCTCTCCTGCTCCAATGATTACTGTAGCCAGAAAAAATACTTATTCCTCTGAGGGGTGCAAGACAGTCAGGGGCAGAACCCACTGGTGCGAGTTAGTGTGGAGAAGTAGCTGCGGAGAGATAGCAGCATGGCGGGAGTTTGGAACGAAAGGAGGAGGACTTTTAGCCCTTTGACTTTTTTATTTTTGTCTTATTTACTTTTTATTTTTTTTCTCATGCACATTAAGAGGTACTGAGTTTTTTTTTTTCATAATTCCACACAATTGGTTTGGTTAATTAATTTTTCCAAAATGTTCAACTGTCTGGTCTGTTTGGCTAGGGTGGATGCCTAAAATGCGAAGTCATTAGATAGGCCAGTGAGTAGGCCTAACACGTCTCTTGGTTACATCTTACATTTTATTATTTCTTATGCCAATATTGATATAAAGCCTCTGGGGTATCAGGTGCCTGGACAAGATGAAATCATTAAGTCAGAACAGAATTGGGAATTTTGAGGGCTTCTCAGAGAATCGGTATTTCACCTTCCTATTGTTTTCAAAAGTACAAAAACAGTAAAAAGATTCCTTCTTTTAATTTTTACCCTTTTATATGTCCATTTAAATCTACATATTTTTCATCTTATTTTATATGAAAGGCAAATAACTATTAAGCCCATGTTTGGTAATGGTAAAGCAATTTTCTCATCAATACTTTTTTTCAATTTAGGTTTTTTTTTCCACACGTGGCTACAAATCTTAACCAGTCTATACTACCCAACATAATCTTGGGAGTAGGAAGATGGCTCAGTGTGTATACTGCTTCCTTCTCAAACTCAAGGACCAAGTAGGCATTCCAAGCACCAACATAAAAACACAAAGTCAGTATATGTTAGCAAGAGTAATCCCAGGGGCAAGGTGAGACTGAGAAACAAGAAGATCACATGACTCACTAGCCAAACAGTCTTATAGAACTATTGACCCAAGCCCCAGGATCTGTGAGACACTTTTTTAAAATTACAAAGCAATGGGGAGGGGGAATAAGCCCATGTTTGGTAACGGTACAGAAATTTCCTCATCAATACTTTTTTCACTTTGAGGTTTTTCTCCACACATGGCTACAAATCTTAACCAATCTATACTACTCAACATAATCTTGGGAGTTAGGAAGATGGCTCAGTGTATATACTGCTTCCTTCTCAAACTCAAGGACCAAGTAGGTATTCCCAGCACCAACATAAAAGCACAAAGTCAGTGTATGTTTTTAAGAATAATCCCTGGGGCAAGGTGGGACTCAGAAACAAGACCATCATATGACTCACTAGCCAGACAGTCTTGTAGAACTACTGACCTAAGCCCCATGTTCTGTGAGACACTTTTGTTAAATTAAAAATCAATAGAGGCTGGCTGGAGGCTAACAACTGTCTCTAACAGTAGTGGCAGGGATCTCACGGCCTCTTCTGTCCACCTTGGGTGCTGCAGGACATGAGTACACTGACATACATGCAGGCATACAACTCATACACATAAAAATAAATAAATCTTTAAAATGTAAACGTAATAGTGAAAGTTAACAGATGTCAACATCTGGGCTCTGTATGAATACACAGGTATATGTACATCGAGGCATGTGCATACATATTAATGCAACACCATGTACAAACAAACACACACACACACATACATGTATAAACTGAATGGTCTAAGTGCTGGCCTTGAAGGTGAGTGCCATGCTGCCCTGCTAGGTTCATGAGTTTTGGTTTTGTTTTGTGCCCCATTTCCTTTACAAAAGCCCTCTGAATGAGCATTGCATTGAAACTCTCCAAGGGAGCATGATGGGGTCGTCAGAGGGAACACAGCAAAAGGCAAGGACTTCCCCTTTCTAAATCCATAGCATGTAGGTTCTGAATAAAGATGATCCCTTCTAAAGTCAGACATGGATGGAGAATGGAGGAGGGGCTCAGGTCCCTACCCCTCACTTGCTATAAGCCTACAACTATTTGAAAATATATTTTAATTAATTCTTTGAGAATTTCATATAAAGTATTTTGATCATCTTAATGTCCCTGACTCCTCAAAAATACAATTCACCTTCCTACCCTCTTCCAACTTCATGTCTCCCTATTTTAAATGTAGCATATCAAATGCAATTTGTACTGCCATTTGTGGGGAAACACACTGAAGTACTTGCCCTTATTTTAATGAACATTCTGAATTAATGAACTATTAAAGAGTATCTCCACTGATGAATTATTCATAAGCTGTCAACATTTTATTAGTCTGTATTTAAGACATTTCAATAAGCAATAACTGTTGTGAATTAGCACATGATGGGGGTAGAGTATTGTCCAGTACATGATGAACTTTTCCTGTAGTAGAATATACTCTGAAGTCAAATACTCTAGAGGTGATTGTGGAGATGGTGAGATAAAGAAGACATGGAAAGAGAAGAGGCAAGTTTGAACAGACAGGAAGAAGAGAAATAGAGGGAGATGTAGAAGGGAACAGAAAAGAGCAAGAGATTAGAAAAGTTAAAAAGAAATAACAGAAAACCAGTTTCCTAATAATAGGACAAATGTCAAAAGCCAAATTTGATAAACATAACAAGGACCTCACCCTCACATCCCTTTACTTCCCTGGGCTGCACAGCCTCTGGGCATCCTGGTGCCAGCACATTTACTGGTCTCCAGGAACCCTCTGGGCCTGGTCCTGCTCTCACCTTCCTTTGCTTTCTGGGCTGCAAAGCCTCTAATGTCCTGGTGCCAACACCTTCCCTGGGTAACTCCAACATGCCCATGTGCCTTGACCTCCACAGCTTCTTTCTCCCAGCTCTGCCGTGTCTCTCCTCCTAGCCTGGGTGCTGGCCCATTTCTTGTTTTGTCACCCCAAATACTGGGGCTAACCTCTCGGCCCAGAGCCACCACTGCTTCCTGCTCCTTTGCATCTGGACCAATCCAGTTCCTCCCTGAGACCCTCAGGAACACTCTGGGCCTGGCCCCGCCCTCACCTCCCTTTACTTCTCTGGGTGTCACAGCTACCAGCTTCCTGAACCAGCATCTATCCTTGGCCCTTCTTCCAGGACAGCCCAGTCCCCAAATTCCTGAGGGCAGCATCTTTTCTGGAGGGACCCAGACCTTAGGAGAAAGCCTGAGAACATCTGAGCCTCATCTCACTTTGACCTCTATGGGATCTCCTGAAGACAAAAGCAATTAGGCCACTCCAATATAAAATCAAAAGAGAGAACCTGAAGCCTAGACCAGCCAGCTTTTCATGCCCAACATGTAAACACAAAGCCATGTAGGTTTACAAAATGAAGCAGATCTAAACTCAGCAGAGGAAGACTTGAATTTCACACAAGAATCAGAAACTACAAAAGAAATTCACATGTCAAAGTCACAGAGAAAAAATAACATGAAAAACCAAAATAATATATCCCCACCAAATACCAGTAATCCTCTAGAGGAGCACAATGAGAATCCCCTAGAGACAATGCAGGACATGGAACTCAAAAGAACAATTATAAACATGATGAAAGAATTCAGTGAATTTGAAGAACACAGACAAAGAAATCAAAGAACTGAAGGGAGATAAGGATAAACTTCTGAATGAATTCAGAAAAAAGTTAGAAATATTGAAGAATACTCAGGCTGAAATGAAAAAGGAAGTGAAATACTCAGTAAGCCAATTAGAAATGACAGGAGAAAGCCTCACCAATAGGATGAACGAAATGGAAAACAG
>NW_008335291.1:11246-12023 GCF_000622305.1 Nannospalax galili | reverse complement strand
TAATGGCATGGACCAGATCTTCAACAGAATTGTGGAAGAAAATTTCCCAAAATTAAAGAAAGACATGCCCATACAAACACAAGAAGCATATAGAACACCAAACAGACAGGACCAGAAAAGAAACTCTGCACGGCACATCATAGTAACAACAGTAAAAGTTCAGGACAAAGCGACAATACTGAAAGCTGCAATAGAAAAACAACAAGTCACATATAAAGAAAAACCCATCAGGATTACAGCTGACTTTTCAGTGAAAACTATGAAAATGAGAAGAGCCTGGACCAAAGCAGTCCAAGTTCTAAATGATCACAGATGCCAAACCAGATTACTTTACCCAGCCAAAATGTCTATCATAGCTGAAGGGGAAGGAAAAATCTTCCATGACATAAATAGGCTGAAAGAATTCATGTCCACAAAACCAGTCCTTCTGAGAGTTTTTGAAGCAATACAAAGAGCTGAAGAAAGGGATGAGTATACATAAGGGATAATGGAAAGAAATTCAATGAAGGTATAACTGTGGATATGCACAGCTATATCAAGAATGTGAACACAAATAAAAATGACAGGATTCAATACACATCTTTCATTAATAACTTCAAATATCAATGTACTGAACGCCCCAGTCAAAAGACAGATACTAGTTGAATGGATTAAGAAACAAAAACTTTGGGGCTGGAGAGATGGCACAGTAGTTAAGAACACTGACTGCTCTTGCAGAGGACCAGGGTTTGATTCCCAGCACCCACATGGCAGCTACAAATCGTCCTTAACTCTAGC
>NW_008335291.1:9888-11122 GCF_000622305.1 Nannospalax galili | reverse complement strand
AATACACATCTTTCAATAATAACCTTAAATATCAATGGGCTGAACTCCCCAGTCAAAAGACACAGGCTAATTGAATGGATTAAGAAACAAAACCCAACTTTTTGTTGTCTGCAAGAAACTCACCTCACTTTCAAGGACAGGCACTATCTGAAGGTGAAAGGATGGAAAAGAAATATACCAAGTGAATGGTACTAAGAAAAAAGCAGGTGTTGCAATTCTAATATCTGATAAAATAGACTTTAAACTACAACATTAGAAGAGTCAAAGATGGCCACTTCATTCTGATCAAAGGATCAATAAACCAAGAAGATATTACAACCATTAACATAACTCGCTAAACTCTGGTGCACCCAACTTCATAAAAAAAGTACTACAGGACTTTAAGAGCCAGATTAATCCCAACTCATTAATAGTAGGTTACTTCAATACCCCATTGATGCCATTAGATAGGTCAACAGGACAGAGAATTTAAAAAGAGGCATCTGAATTAAACAATACCATATATCAAATGGATCTAACAGACATCTATCAAATATTCCACCCAAGCACCAAAGAGTATACTTTCTATCCAGTGCCCAGTGAAACTTCTCCAAAATCGACCATGTACAGGGGCATAAAACAAACCTCAACAAATACAAAAAGATTGAAATAATTCTAAGCATTCTATCAGACAACAATCCAATAAAACTTAAAGTGAACACTGGAAGAAACCCCAGTAACCACTTGAACACTTTGAGATTAAACAACACACTCCTGAATAATGAATGGGTCAAAGGAGAAATTAAGAAAGAAATAAAAGAATTCCTGGAACTAAATGAAAAGGGCAATACAACACAACAAAACCTCTGGGACACATTGAAAGCAGTCCTTTGAGGGAAGTTTATAGCTCTAAGTGCCTAAAGTAAAAAATCAGAAAGAACACAAATAAATAACTTAACATTGCAACTCAAGATACTTGAAAAGCACCAACAAAAGAAACCCAAACCTAAGAAATAAAAGAATTCCTGGAACTAAATGAAAAGGGCAATACAACACAACAAAACCTCTGGGACACATTGAAAGCAGTCCTTTGAGGGAAGTTTATAGCTCTAAGTGCCTAAAGTAAAAAATCAGAAAGAACACAAATAAATAACTTAACATTGCAACTCAAGATACTTGAAAAGCACCAACAAAAGAAACCCAAACCTAGCAGACAGGAAGAAATAACAAAAATCAGGGCAGAAAAATTGAAACA
>NW_008335291.1:8244-9822 GCF_000622305.1 Nannospalax galili | reverse complement strand
GACAGACCCTTAGTCCACTTAACCAAAAGAAAGAAAGAGAAAATCCAAATCAACAAAATCAGAGATGAAAGGAGAAACATCACAACAGGCACCAAAGAGATCCAGAACATTATAAGGGAATGCTCTAAAAACCTATATGCTACCAAATTTGAAAACCCCCAAAAATGGGTGGGTACCTAAAAGCACTGGGACCTCTAAAACCAAACCAAGAAGAGATTAACAGCTTAAACAGACCCATAACACATAAGGAAATTGAAACAGACAATACTACTTAAGTTATTCACAAAGATAGAAATGGAGGGAGAACTTCTAAATTCCTTCTATGAAGCCAGCATCACTCTAATACCAAAACCATATAAAGATACAACCTAAAAGAAAACTATAGACCCATGTCCTTAATGAACATAGATGCAAAAATTCTCAACAAGATACTTGCAAACCGCATACAGACACACATCAAAAAGATCATCCACCATGACCAAGTTGGCTTTATTCCAGAGATGCAGGGATTGTTCAATATACGTAAGTCAATATAATGTCATAAATCATATAAATGGGATCAAAGACCACATGGTCATCTTAATAGATAAAGAGAAGGCCTTTGACAAAATTCAACATGCATTTATGTTCAAAGTCCTAGAGTGAATTGGACTGGAGGAAACATTCCTCAACACAATTAAAGCCATATATAACAAACCCAGAGCCAACATCATTCTAAATGGAGAAAAACTGGAAGCATTCCTATTGAAAGCAGGAATCCGACAAGGCTGTCTACTATCTCCACTCCTCTTTAACATAGTGCTTGAAACTCTTTCAAGAGCAATAATACAAGAGAAAGAAATTAAAGGAGTAATAATTGGAAGAGAAGAGATCAAATTATCCCTTTTTGCAGATGATATGGCATTACATCTAAGAGATGCCAAAAATTCCACCAGAAACCTCTTAGAAATTATTAACATGTTCAGTAAAGTGTCAGGTTACAAAATTAATCTACGAAAGTCTGTAACCTTTCTATATACCAATAACAAGCAATCAGAGAAAGAGTACATGGAAACACTCCCCTTCACAATAGCTGCAAAAAAAATCTTGGAGTAAAGCTGATCAAAGACATTAAAAACCTCTAAAATGAATATTTTAAATACTTAAAGAGATTGAGGAAGACATCAGAAGATGGAAGGACCTCCCATGCTCATGGATTGGAAGAATTAGAATTGTGAAAATGACCATCCTACCAAAAGCCATTTGTAGATTCCAGGCAATGCCAATCAAAATCCCCACAACATTTTTCACACAATTGGAAAAAAAATCCTAAGATTCATATGGAAGCACAAAAGACCTCAGATAGCCTAAGCAACCCTGAGCATGAAGAGCAATGCTGAAGGGATTATTATACCAGGTATTAAACTGTATTACAGAGCTATAGTCATAAAAACAACATGGTACTGACACAAAAATAGACCCATAGATCAATGGAACAAAATTGAAGACCCAAATATGAATACATGCAACTTCAGCCACCTGATATTTGACAGAGGGGCCAAGAACATTCACTCGAGGAAAGACAGCATGTTCAGCTAA
>NW_008335291.1:7789-8190 GCF_000622305.1 Nannospalax galili | reverse complement strand
GATCAAAGACCTCAATATGAAGCCTGAAACTCTGAAACTGTTAGAAGAAAACATTGGCAATAACCTACAAGATATAGGTGTATGAAAAGATTTTCTAAATGGGACATCAACTGCCCAGGAAATGTCAAGAATCAACAAATGGGACCTCACTAAACTAAAAAGCTTCTGTACATCAAAAGACACAAGCAAGGAAGTGAAGAGAAAACCCACAGAATGGGAGAAAATCTTCACCAGTGGCATGTCTGACAGAGGTTTAACATGCATAATGCATAACAAACTCTAAAAACAAAGTATCAACAAAGGAAGTAACCCAATTAAAATATGGGCTAAGGAACTGAACAGGGGGTTCTCAAAAGAAGAAGTAAAGATGGCTATGAAGCATCTTAAAAGATGTTCAACAT
>NW_008335291.1:6236-7749 GCF_000622305.1 Nannospalax galili | reverse complement strand
ACAAATGATACCAAATAGTGGTGAGGATGTAGAGAAAGGGAACCGCTCGTTCACTGCTGGTGGGATTACAAACTCATTCAACCCCTATGGAAAACAGTGTGGAGAACTCTTAAACAACTACGAATGAACCTACCATTGGACCCAGTTATACCTCTTCTTGCCATATACCCAATGGACTCATCCTATTGGAGATACACTTGTACTTTCATGTTTGTTGCTGCTCTTTTCATAGTAGCTAAGAGATGGAAGCAACCTAAGTGTCCCTCAACTGATGAGTGGATAATGAAAACACGACAGAACTCTACTCAGTGGTAAAGAAAGATGAAATTATGAAATTTGCAAGTAAATGGATGTAACTAGAAACTGTTATACTAAGTCAAGTAACACAGACTCAGAAAACAAACGAACAAACAAAAACGACGTATGTTCTCCTTCACATGTGGATCCTAGCACCAAATCCTTATAAGTGAGTATGTATGCAGACATAACTACAGGAACCAGGATAATGAAGAGGAACAAGGTAGGTAAAGTAAAAGAAAGTATCTGAAAGAGAAGAACAGTAGAAAATAGGTGTTAACAAGAGAAATATGGATAAAAATGGGGTTATTTTAAGTGGAGGGGGATGAAGGTTATACAAGGATCTAGGGGATAAAGGGAAAGAAGGAGCTCAAGAGAGGTGGGACCATAGGAGAAGGGTATTAAGGGAGAAATGGGAAAAATGGGGGCACTTTAAATGGGGAAACCATGGTGGAAGTATAAGACAGTGTGAGAGATAAATAATACCTAGCTAGTTTTAGAAAAACAGAGGGAAACATATTAGGCCAACAACCTACTGACAAATTATACATACAACCAGATCAAAGAATGTGATATATGTCTAGGCAAGGTTTATCTCAGAATGTTTGTTCTTTGCCTAAGCCATATCTACATAGCACATGGTAATTAAAAGCACCAAACTGGTGGAACTAACCTTCTTGCATGTTTAACAGACATACTTTGAGACCTATACTAATTTGGTCAGAGGGACATAAACGACAGTTTTTGCTCCTTGCCCTTCTAGGTTGACTAAGTTCCAGGGGACTATGAGCATCTCTCAAAATGTCTTGTAACTGTGGTGAGTCACCTGTCCTTTTGATCAAGGAGGCCATGGAGATTCCACCAGAAGGACCGGAACCAGTGGCCCATCTACAAAGAGGAGGGTCAACACAGAGGAAACATTTCTTCCATACTTCCAAGCAAAGCCAGCCATGGTCGAGAAAGATCTTTGACTTATTTTCACACAGACGGAACTGGTAAAAGAAAGGAGCCAGGGGCTCCTCCCAAGCCCATGTTACTTCTGAGGAACAGATCCTCAAATGACCTTAAGAATAAAAATAAATTGATTTATCAGGACCAACTGTATGGCCTTAAACATCCAAAAGGAAAGTATAACCAAAGATTAAAGGGATCAGTATAATTCTTTAAGAGTCCATGTGTATAGCTAAAGGCTACATAACAAGAAACAATGCCAGGC
>NW_008335291.1:4806-5938 GCF_000622305.1 Nannospalax galili | reverse complement strand
AAGTGAGTATATAGATGAATAATATTGTTTGGGATGTTCTATATGAAATACACACACAAAACCATCAACAAATTAGAAAAATGAGTTATATTTGAGGAGGAAGCATAAAAATTTACTTCATGTTAATTAGTAGATGTGATACACATTGCTATTGAAATCTACCTGATGATTTTATATCCATACTCAGATGCCAAGGATCCAAGTGTATCCAACTGTGAAATTCTAGAATTTCATACAGTGTATTTGAATCACATTCACATCGCCTTCCCATCTCCAACCCCTCCCCACTATCCCCCATTTCATGTCCTCCATTTTTATCTTTTTCTTTTTAATTTTTATTTATGTAATTTAAATTTTTAAATTAAAAAATTTATGTGTATGAGTGTTATGCATGCATGTGTGTAAGTGAATCTGCATCATGTAGAGGACAGAAAAGGGCATTAGATCCCGGGGAACTGAAGTTGTGTGTGATTTATAACTCATATGTGAGTGCTGGGATTTGAATCTTGGTCTTCTGCAAGAACAGTCAGTGCTCTTAACTGCAGAGACATCTCTCCAACACCCAGATTTTTGTCTTTTAAAGGCCTACCAATTCTATTCCATGCCTCTCACATGTTCCTGGGGTGGACATGGGGGGTCCATGGCCTTGGAGTCTGGCAAACCTAGGAGGCATCACACCTTTAAGGAAAGATAACTGTCTGTCTCTTAGCATCCAACATTTGCCAACAGAACTCAGCAAGGGCTGGGTCTTTCTGCCCAACTCTCCTATCCATGCTGGTTCACTGTCTGGCTTGGGTTTGTACAGGTCTTGTGCATGTTGTCACAATGACTGTGGGTTAATATGTGTACCTACCCTGTGGTGTCCAGACAACACAGTTTCCTTGTACTGGTCTACCACTTCTGGCTCCAACATTCTTTCTGCCCCCTCTTCCACAATGATCCCTGATCCTTGGGAGGAAAGATGTAATATAGGTGTCCCATTTAAGGCTGAGCTCTCTGCAGTCTCTAATTCTCTGTGTTACTCCCCATGTGCTGCAAGAAGAACATTCTTTGGTGATCTACAGGTGTAATGATAAGTGATTGTGACTCAGGTTAATATTGTCTATTTAACAGAATGATAGTAATAGGTTCC
>NW_008335291.1:0-3589 GCF_000622305.1 Nannospalax galili | reverse complement strand
CTTCATCACTGAGGAGGGGATTGTTAGAGAAGACATCTTCACTGTCTAGTACTAAGGCTAATGGAATCCATTGGCTAAACATCTGATTCTACAGTGAGAGCTGCTAAGGATAACATATTACCATAGCCAAGCATTAGATCTAATTCTGGGAAATTATAAACAAAAAGTATAATTCATGGTGTGTTAGGCTGAGACAGTCTATGCTGTACAAGGTGGTGGAAGGGGACTTTGTGACTAGTTACTGCAGAGGGCAATAATAAAGGAGACTTCCTGTCCAATAGATGTGTTTCTCCAACCAACATTCCTTTTTTATATAACTATACCACAGATATTCAGATGCTGACTTTCCATTCCAATAATAAGTATTCACTTTCTTTAATTCTTCCTCATGAATATAAACTTCTCACTCTGTGTTCTATTGGACCTACTTTTGATAGAAATAAGGAGATATTTTGCCAAACTCATAAATGGAAACTTAATTTGTTAAATGTTTTATAGTAATCAGAAGAAATAATTAGCTTCAGTAACACAAGATGTGAAAGTCAACTGTTTTGTTTTTACAACTATTTTTAGTACCGATTAAATAAACTTCTAGTAATGTACATTAGCAGCTTCCAGTGGTCAAGTCATTGAGTACTGTATTTCACTTCAGATCATACCACAAGGTGTGCTCTGCCTACAATGGCAGTTACCACAAACTCAAACCATGTACTCTGTATAATGTTTTTTTTTTTCCTGCTACTTAATTTCTTTGCTTTCAAACAACAGCATGTGCCCACATAGAACTGTCCAGGATGGCTCTGGGTAGGGAATCAGGCTGTCTATGACACTCTCCAGTGAGAAGAAAGTATAAGTCTCCTGGGGAGAAGGAATAATGACTCAGAACACAGAGGATGGCAGTGAAATATATTTATACCCATTGTTTTCAGGAAAACAGGGAGCTCACAGGCATCCTTGTATGATTGTTAAAGCCCTCTTCTCTCTCTCTCTCTCTCTCTCTCTCTCTCTCTCTTTCTTTCTCTGTCTCTCTCTCTGATGATGGGGCATTGGTATGAAGCACAGTGTTCTCTCCTGAGACACACCATCTTTTTGACATCAGATGTGGTTTCTGACTGCAACGAAGGCTTCTCAGTGCACAGCCTTAGACATGAGGATGGGAACAGTATGCCTACTCTCCATGGTGTAAGGTGGTGTCGGAGAAAGCCAGGAGGTGGCTAATCTGAAGCAGTAACCACCTAACTCTCCCTTCATGGGCTGTGACTGAGCTATGTGCCACAGCAGGTATGCCAAGACTGGGGCTGGGCAGAGTAGGTTAAATTGTCAAAATTGACAGCTGATTCTCAAAGCACATTTCAGTTCTTGTCATTATTTAATTAGCTACTGTCTCCTCCTCTGAACAGTATACAGTTTATGCAGATTCCCAGCTCCCCTGTCATAAAATAGCTTGAGTTGTTCTGAACTAATTATAATACATCTCTTATCAGCATGAGGTGGAAATACCCACAGTGGACAGCACCTTGTGGCTAGTTACGTGATCTGACAGTATCTACTGGGCTAAATTAAAATGTCATTCAACTGAATGAATGGTCCTTGGTGAGGGACTGTGGGGAAACTGGGAAGTCATGGCTGAGCCTCCCAATAGTCTCCTTCTGACCAATCAGTAGGTTGTGTGCACTGTTAGAGAATGTTAGACACAGTGAGCACATAAGAGTGGAATGAACACTTCCTGAGAGTTTCTAGTGCACATGCTGTGGTTCCAGATACAGCAGCTAGCAGTGTACTGACTTTCCTTCAGATGAGAAGAAACAAAGGACCACTGCTGAAATTAGGGACTGAGACCATTAGTGAACAGTTCCAGTCATGGACACCACACAGTGTCCATTGTTCTGGGTCATTCCTGAAGGAGGGCCATGCAGAGTGGGCAAGATTTTTCATGCTATGTAAGGCATGATATGAAGCCAAGGCAGTGAGCTACTAAAGGTATTTTGTCTCATGTTCCATCTCTTTGAAACATCCAGCTACTAATAGAACACTGAGACCATTAGTGAACAGTTCCAGTCATGGACACCACACAGTGTCCATTGTTCTGGGTCATTCCTGAAGGAGGGCCATGCAGAGTGGGCAAGATTTTTCATGCTATGTAAGGCATGATATGAAGCCAAGGCAGTGAGCTACTAAAGGTATTTTGTCTCATGTTCCATCTCTTTGAAACATCCAGCTACTAATAGAACTGCATCTTAATGGACCTTTGGAAACTTTCCAGGTTTTGTGCACATTGTAGCATTGAAGGACTATGTCATAGAACTCTTTATTGTTAGAGAAGCAGACAGTGCCTGTTATGATTGTGTTAGTTCCTATGTGTATGACTTCCCTCTGCCTGTTAATGCAGCTTATAGGTCAGTCACTACAGAGCATAGCCACACAGATTTTCTATCTTCATAAGAGGCTGTGCAGGACAGAAGGCTCACTTTTAATGGCCATGGTGTATTCATGGTTGACCTTTTCAATTTTACATTTTTATATTGAAACTGTTCAACTGATATGTTGGGAAGGAACTTGTCATCCAGCATTCTAAAGGTACCAATGAACTTGAAAATTTACATTAAGGAAATGTATAAGATTTGAGGCAGAGGGCATACCCAAGTCAGCTTACCCTGATCCCCCACTTTCTAAACAGCCTCAAGATTGGACATGGGACATGGCTCTCATTCCATAGCTCACAATCCCAACTCTCTACCTTGATCTTAACATGGTCATGATGAAGTCCTCAGCTGATAGATTCCTAAAAGCAGTAGAATTTTAGTAAATCAGTCCTTACCTGTTTCAATATCATTTCAAATGACAGTAAGGGACAGAAAGTAATTTTACTGTTGAAACTTTCACTTCTCACAAGGACTATATATTTATTTTGTGTGAATCAGTAATTGTTTCTTTCAGATTAGAAATTTTGTAGTATTCCCAGACTTTCTGATACTGTGTATTTTCAATTGTATCTGAACTCTGGAAGGTTTTGAAATGTTCTTTTGAGAAGATGTGATTCTATTCGTCCTTTGAGTGCTGGAAAAGCAACATGTAGAAACCATTAGACTGTCAATCCTGCTGTCCTCCCTTCTTCCAGAAGAACCCCCCAGTTTCCTCAATCTCTCTGACCCTTGCCACCCACACAGATGCTTGCATTTGGTAGTTGCAGTCTAAGTGGGATGAGGGCATTTAAAAGGAGCATTTTATGTCACCAGCACTGGTCAGGCATTCTTTTCGGTCACCTTCCCCCTTGGGCCTCCCTCACTGAGAAAACTGTAAATTTCCTCTCAGAGGCAAGACTGTACATCAGCTAAATAAAACACCTGCAAATCAAACTGACAAATAAGACCACGGACCTTACAGCCAGTGATCTTTGTGCAATGGCATAGACTATACTAATGAGGAGTCAAGGACATTTAAGAAAATATTTAAGGTTAAAAAAGGTTAAAGGACAAGTAAGCCATTGTCTTTATGGATTTGGCATTATATAAGTACAGACTTCAAATTAATTACAGTTCAAAGAAAATGCTCAAAATACTTTAAGTATAAATACCTCATAACACAACAC
>NW_008335290.1:0-773 GCF_000622305.1 Nannospalax galili | reverse complement strand
GAAATCATGAAATTTGCATGTAAATGGATGACAGAAACTATTATACTAAGTGAAGTAACACAGACTGAGGAAAAAAAAAATCACCTATGTTTTTCCCTCATATGTGGATCCTAGCACCGAATCATTACAAGTATGAATCCAGACATAAGTACAGGAACCAGGATAATGAAGAGGAACCAGGGAGGAAAAAGAAAAGAAAGAACTTGAAAGAGAATAACAGTAGGAAATAGGCATTAATAAGGGAGCGATGGATAAAATTGGGGTTGTTTTAAGGGTAAGGGAGGACAGGTTATACAAAGCACCTTGGGGATAAAGGGATAGAAGGAGCTCAAGAGAGCTGGAAACATAGGAGAAGGGTATTATTAAGGGAGAAAAGAGAAAATTGGGGCACTTTAATTGGAGAAACCACAGTGGAAGGTTTAGACAATGTGAGAGATAAATAATGCATAGCAAGTTTAAAAACACAGAGGAAGCCATATTAATCAAACAACCTACTGAAAATTATACATACAACTAGGTCAAGGAATATAATACATGTCTAGGCAAGGTTTATCTGAGAATGTTTGGTCTTTGCCCAAATTTTATCTATATAACACATGGTAATTAAAAGTGTCAGACTAATGGAACTAACCTTCTTATTTCTGACAGCCATACTTGAGGTCCATATTAATTTGGTCAGAAGGACATAAAGGACACTTTTTGCTCCTTGCCCTCCTAGACCGACTAAGCTCCAGGGGACTATGAGCATTTCTCAAAATGTCCTGTATCTGTGG
>NW_008335289.1:0-390 GCF_000622305.1 Nannospalax galili | reverse complement strand
TGGCATCAGGATGGTAACATCAGGGTGGCAGCATCACAGTGGTGGCATCAGGGTGGTAGAATCATGTTCGTGGCATCAGGGTGGTGGCATCTCAGAGATGACATCACAGTAGTGGCATCAGGGTGGTAGCATTTTAGTAGTGGCATCAGGATGGCAGTATCGGGGTGGTGGCATCAGAGTGGTGGCATCAGAGTGGTGGCATCATAGTGGCATCACGGTGGTGGCATCAGGGTCATGGAATCATGGTGGTGGCTCAGGGATAGAGTTAGTGGTAGCATTTCATTAGTGGCATCAGGATGGTAACATCATGTTGGTGGCATCAGGGTGGTAGTATCTTGATGGTGGCATCAGGATGGTAACATCACGGTGGTGGCATCAGGATGGTAGCAT
>NW_008335288.1:0-262 GCF_000622305.1 Nannospalax galili | reverse complement strand
CTGAAGACAAAAGCAAACTGACCACTCGAACATAAAATCAAAAGAGAGAACAGGAAGCTTAGACAAACCAGCACTTCATGCCCAAAAAGTAAACCACAAAGACACATAAAGTTTACGAAAAGAAGCAGACCTAAACTTGAAGGCTTGAGTCTCACACAAGAATCAGAAACTACAAAAGAAATTCACATGACAAAATCACAGAGAAAAATAGTAACATGAAAAACCAAGATAACATATCCCCACCAAACACCAATAGTCCTCT
>NW_008335287.1:5484385-5490102 GCF_000622305.1 Nannospalax galili | reverse complement strand
TTTTTTTTCTTAGGACCTTTTCTGGATTACTTTAGCATTGCAGCTGTAATATGTAATGAACAAAACATAAGCGAGTTTGGTTACTTAATGAAGTTTGTATTCATTCCTTTTCTTGTTACTGTGGTCATGTACCTGACAAGAAGCAACTTCAGGATGAAAGGGTTTATTTTGATTTACAGTTCGATAGGACAAAGTCCACTAAGATGAAGAAGTCAAGGTAGCAGGATCAGAGGTAATTTATCACATTACATCTGCAGTCAGGAAACAGAGAAATATAAATGTTTGTGTTCGGCTTGATTTCTCCTTTTCTTTCAGTCCAGGATCCCAGCAAATGCAATGGTATTCCCCACATCTGGGTTGGGCCTTCCTACCTCACTTAACTCAGTTTAGAAACTACCTTAAAAATCTAGGTTTATCTCCTAGATTATTCTAGATCCGGTCAGGTAAACAATCAGTATTAACCGTAACATAGTTACCAAGTGTAGCATACAAATGTTGCTTCATTCAAAAGGCATCATTTAATCAAGTGAATATATTATTAGTTTTTCTAAATAGTAAATAATTTGTTGATATAATGTCATTTATTGTTAGCATGTGTCATGAAATTTTCTCAAGACTTTGAAACCCTAAGAAGTGGCCAATCTCCTTTCAAAGGAGAGTTGTATTTTGTCAGTTATCTGGTGGTTGTTTTATTCTATGGTAATGTACACGACTGACCATCTCTCCAGCCTCTCTGTAATTTTGTGTATGTGCGTGTTTTGGGGCAGGTGCTTGTGCATGTGTCTATGTGTCTGTGTGTATGTGTGTGTGCATGTGGGTAGAAGCCAGAGGTTGATGTTGAATGTCTTCTTTATTAATCTTTATATATCATAAAATAAATAAATAAAATATTTTAATTTTTAAAAGGGGGATTTGCATAAACAGAGATTCTGAGAATTCACATTATGTGATTTAAGGAACACAGAAAATACATCCAGTGCAATGTAGGCCTTCTGTCAGTCACAGTTGTTGGCCACCAGAGCCACCTCTTGGATTAACTCTGGAGAGGCTCATTCAATTCTTTATGTCTGTAGGAAGGTAGTACACCGTACTAGAACCTGAGAGCACATTAGATTCAGGAACCCAGAGACAGGCTCCAGCTCTCCTCTACTGTGATGTGTGATGGGGTAAGGCTGGCTTCAGAGTAACCAGGATTAAGTTTCTCGCCTTTAAACAGAGGGGCCCTTGTGCAAGTCCATGCACCGACTCCTGTGTTCACTCTGCCAAGGGATCAGTATTGGGCACATACTGTGTGCCAGGCTCTTGGCCAAGCTGCACGGGAGCAGGACTCATTCACAAGTGAACAAGGCCCTCAGTGACAGGGCACACTGCTGAGGAGTGATGTGATGGATAGCTTTAGTTGTCAATTTGACACACCTGGGTAGAGGGAACCTCAATTGGGGAATCGTCTGTCAGGGTGGCCTGTGGCCATGTCTGTGGGGCATCTTCTTGATTGTTGTGTGATGTAGGAGGCCCCAGCCCTCTGTGGGTGGTGACACCCCTGGGCTGGTGGGCCTGTGTTGCATAAGAAAGCAGGCTAAGCAGGGGCCAGGGGAGCAAGCCAGTAAGCAGTGTTCCTCCATGGCCTGTGCTCCAGCTCCTGCCTCCAGCTCCTCGCCCTGAGCGCCTACCTTGGGCTCTCTGCTGAGCTGTGACCTGGGAGATGTAAGACAAACCCTTTCCTCTCCAAGTTGGTACTGGTAAGAGTGTTTTGTCACAGCAATGGAGAAACAAGCTAGAAGAGTGTTTAATCAGGATCACGGGTGGTTTCATATATATAAGTTTATTCTCTCTCTCTCTCTCTCTCTCTCTCTCTCTCTCTCTCTCTCTCCCTCTCTCTCAAACACACACACATCACCTCACATATATTTTTTGACAGAGTCAACTCTCCCAATGCAACTATGGTAGCCCAGTCAGCCCAGGAATCAGAATCAGAAAAATCAGCCATCTTGTCTCATCCAAGAAGGTCCCCACAGCTATTTAACCCTCAGATTTGGACACCTCAGTTCTCTCTTCCCATCTGTGTAAGAGGAACCTGATCCTTAGCGCTCCTCTGGGAAGGAAGGATCCATAGCCCCTCTGCCATTGGTGCCTCCGTGTGTGGAGATGGGGGTGTGGATTAGCTCCCTTCCTGAAATATGGCTCCCGTGCCAGGAAGAGTAAGTTAAGCCTTTTTGCCTTGAGCTGTGGGCTTAGTGGTGCAGATTACAACAGCAGGTGATGAGCGACGCTGGCGCTGCTGTGGAGACTGTGGAAATCCTGTTACAGGGCAAAGGCATTTTAGCTACAGCTCCAAATTTCAAAGAATGATTGAGTTGGAACGTGGCAGGCAGGAGGCAACTGGGGACCAAAGTTATTTGACTTAAACTGAGAGCCAGGCCTCAGTTGGGGGATGCTGAGAGGAGGATGCTGGGGTAGAGGATTCCAGAGAGGGACCCAGGTGTGTGCCCCTTCTCCAGGAGACCCTGCGTAAAGTCTAGTCTCTCTATCCAACCTCGCCCGCCCCAAACACACACACACACACACACACACACACACACACACACACACACACACACACACACACACACACACACACACACACACACACACACACACACACACACACACACACACACACACACACACACACACACACACACACACACACACACACACACACACACACACACACACACACACACACACACACACACACACACACACACACACACACACACACACACACACACACACACACACACACACACACACACACACACACACACACACACACACACACACACACACACACACACACACACACACACACACACACACAGGCACTGCCTGGCACATGTGAAGTGCTCAATGAAGTCTACAGACTGATCACTCATGGCTGCCTCAAAACTGGCTCTTCCTTCCCTTGCTCTGCCTGGTTTCTCCTGGAAAGCCTTGTCATTATGCAGCCCCATTTGGTTCCTTGAAGCAGTTCCTGGCTAACAAACCTGTAAATGAGACAGTTAAGATGAAGACGAGGTTTCTAAAACAACCGAGGGAAACCAAAGAGACTTCAGTGCTTGCATTCCTCGATTAAACGGGGGAAATCAATAGGCCATGTGGTTTAGGGTCCCTATTAGACTCCATCCTTTCCCTCCCTCCTCCCTCTCCATAACCGTTGGCCCTAACTTGCCTTTAACGAAAAACAGTTTGAGCTTGGAGACCATTGGGGATCTGGGTTCAAATCCCAGCTTTTCAGGTCATTTATCCTTACTGAACATCTGTTTCCTCATATGTTAACTGCCTATCTTATAAGCTGCATACTGAGACTGTGTATAAAGAAACTTCTCAGTAGAAATTAATCAAATAATGATGACATTGCTGTTGTTGGAATCTATAGCTAAATCTGAGCCATGCCCAGCATTTTTCAACTCAGATAAATAACTGCCCTGCGTTGCTTGAGGAATCTCAGAAATTGGAACCCAGCACATTGGTCAGAGCCCCCAAACTATTTTCTATGTCAAGGTACCTCATACCTCTCACCTTTCAGCCAGGAACAACTGATGTATATGTGTGTGGGGGAGGTGGGGGGGTGTTATGCATATGTGTGCACATATATGTGCACGGGTATGCTAGCCCGTGTGCATACATATGGAGGCCAGAAGTGGATTTGAATGTCTTCCTCAATTGCTCTCCACCTTCCTCAGTCACTCTCCATCTTGTAGAGAGAGAGAGGGTCTCTCATTGAACCTGGAGTTCACAGATTTGGCAAGCCGGCTGGCCAGTGAGTTCTAGGGATTCTTTTGCACTCACCTCCCCAGAGCTGGGGTCCTAGTGCTGACCACCACACTCAGATTTTTTGTAGATCCTAGGGGTCTGAACTCAGGTTCTTGTGCTTGTGTAGCAAGTACTTTATCAAGGGAGCCATTTCTCTAGCCCCAGCTTTATGTAACTTTCTCCTAATCAGATATTTTATAGCTCTGTAGCATTAGAAGTCAAAATTACAGAAAATTGATTACAATGTGAACAATTGGCAGCCATAACTTAAATTATTTTTGTTGGAAAAGAATATAAATGTTAATATAAATCCTGACATAAATATGCTTACTGAATTATTGATCATTAAGTTGAAAAGAATGCTAAGTATTAATTTAGTAATTGAAAGTAACAATTGCCCAAGTAGGAAAATGTTCACTATCAATTTTATAACTATTTATTTTGTACATTACAACTTGGGATTTTCATTTACATAAAAAATGTTCTTGAGGGGCTCGAGCAATGCCTCAGTGATTAAGAGTGATTGAGGTTCTTTCAGAGGATCCAGCTTCAGTTTCCAGCACTCACATGTCAGCTCACAACTGGCTGTACTTTGAGTTCCATGGATGTCACTCCCTCTTGTGACCTCTGTGGGTACTGCATGCATGTGGTGCACTTATATACATGCAGGAAAAACACTCATTACATATTTATTTTAAATAAAAATAAATATTAAAATATATACCTATATATATATTTGACAAAGCAATATCTACTTCAAAAGTTAAGTATTGCATCTGGAAAGATGGCTCGGTTGTTAAAAGTACTTGCTGTCCTTCCAGAGGACCTAAGTTTGGTTCCCAACACCCATATCTAGCAGCCACAGCCCCTTGTAACTCCAACTCCAGGAATCCAATGCCTTCTTACAGCCTCCTTGAGGGTGTGGGACACACACACACACACACACACACACACACACACACACACACACGTACACATAAATAAAAATTTAAAAATGTCTTTTACACACACACACACACACACACACACACACACACACACACATGTACACATAAATAAAAATTTAAAAATGTCTTTTAAAAAATTTATGTCAATATCACATGGTACTCTACAACAATCAATTATTATATTAGTATAATTTGTGTTTTATTATGAAATTACTTTGAATAAGTATGGGAACGACTTACAATATGGACAGAATCTGACTAATGACTTTTCCTTAACCTTGTACCAAAAGCTACTCTATAGTGTAAACAAGTTCACTGAGCTATGTGTTCCTCCTGTGACTTACACATATGACCTTAATCGCTCAGGGACCCACTTTGCCCACCACCCAAGAATGCGAGTGAATGTGGGGGTCCTTGATTAATATATCAAAGTGCTGGAGATGGCGTGATATTCTCATTGAAAACAGCTTCATATTACACATGTGAGATAATTTAGACCTAGGAATAAAAGGGCAAGATTCTCTTATAAGATAAAGTTGGATCCTAGCTTCTACTTCACAAGTTGTTGCTGGAGAGTGGGTTTGACAAAAAGTATGGGTGAGGGCTCAGGACCACAGTTCCAGTGAGACCTCAGAAGGAATGGGTACCTCAAAGTTTGTGTCCACTCTTGACCTTAAAACTAATGCTATAATTTAGACCTAGGAATAAAAGGGCAAGATTCTCTTATAAGATAAAGTTGGATCCTAGCTTCTACTTCACAAGTTGTTGCTGGAGAGTGGGTTTGACAAAAAGTATGGGTGAGGGCTCAGGACCACAGTTCCAGTGAGACCTCAGAAGGAATGGGTACCTCAAAGTTTGTGTCCACTCTTGACCTTAAAACTAATGCTAAAAGTCAGGCTGCTGGCTTAGAAATTCTGCAAATAAGTAATTGGTTTCTTGACAATACTGATTCTTAATATATTGAATTTAAAGACT
>NW_008335287.1:5480954-5483303 GCF_000622305.1 Nannospalax galili | reverse complement strand
CTATAATAAGATTGATTATTTGAAGGACTATATATATGTATATATATATAATATATAATATTTGAACTATATAGGCCTTATATGTAATATATCTCATCATTGAAATTCTGCAAATATTTCTTAAACTAATACTGAATGGCCATAGATACATAGAACATACATAAAATATAGAACTTTTAACATAGAATCCAGTTTCTAATGTCCTTATCAAAAGAATTATGAGAATTTTAAAAAAGTGCTCAGTAACCAAGTTTTCAACAGTAAACTTTGATATCCAGATCCAAAGTCCTTTAGAATACATGCTCCCAGAACATGTGCAGTCCATATTGTTAAATAATTTGATTTTTTAAAGACAGGGCCTCACTGTATAGCCGTCCTAGTTTGCCCTCAATTGCTGCGATAAAACTCTGACCAATACCAACTTGGGGAAGAAAGGCTTTATTTGGCTTACATCTCTTAGTTCACAATTCATCACTGAGGGAGCCCAAGGTTAGAACTCAGGGTAGGAATACAGAGGCAGGAGCTGGAACACAGGTCATGGAGGAACGCTGCTTACTGGCTTGCTCCCCTGGCCTGTTCTCCACCTGCTTTCTTGTACAATATAGTACAACCTGCCGAGGGATGGCACTTCCCACAGTGGACTGGACTCTCCCACGCCTCTCACAATAATCAGGAAAATATCCCACAGACATGGCCACAGGCCAGTCCAATGGAAACAATTTTCCAGTTGCGGCTCCCTCTATCCAGGTGTGCCAAGTTGACAACTTAAGCTATCCAGTGAAGTAGCCCTGAGTGGCCTGGATGGTCTCAGACTTACAGAGATCCCCCTTCCTTTGCCTCCTGAGTACTGAAATTAAAGGCATGTCCGCCACAGCCAACATAATTTGATTTTTAAAATTTATTTATTTTTTTTAGACAGAGTTACACATGTAGACTTGGTGGTCCTTAAAAACCTGATCATTCTGCTTTAGACTCTAAAGTGGTAGGATTACAGGAATGTGCTATCATGCTTGTTTTCAAGGGATTTTTTTTCACTATTATATTATTATAATATATTGCATTCTCACTAAATACTTTCACCTTGGGTTTAATGGTTCAGTGGTTCAGAGTGCATACTTCTCTTTCAGAGGACATGAGTTCTGTTCCCAGCACCCATGTCAGCAGCTCAGAACCACCTTAACTCCAGTTCCAGGGGATCTGAAACCCTTTTCTGGCCTCTGCAGACATTGCACACATGTGCACTTACTTACATGCAGGAATAACACTCATACACCTGAAATGCAGAGGCAGGCGGATCTCTGTGAGTTTGAGGCCAGCCTGGTCTCCATAGTGAATCCAGGCCAGCTGCGGCTACAGGGAAACCTTGTCTCAAAAAGACCAAAACAAAACAAAACAAACCACAAAAAACACCCCACGCTGTATATGTACCACTAGCTTTAGAAAAAAAGATGCTGACAGCACTGTAGGGTATTCTGGAAGAGACCTCCTCAGTAGTATACAATGACCCCTGTCCAGGGCGTTTGCAACTCTGGACAGGAAAGTCTGGCTCCAGCATCAAGGCCACTACCCAGCACTTCACACAAGCAGAGCTCAAAGCTTGAAAGCTTCACACTGCCTGCCTCTATACAAAGCAGTCCAGGCCATAGCCAGTCTATAATTACTGACCTAAGATACAAACTGGCTCAGAAGGAAATAAGGTGCTGCCTGACAGTGCAGAAATGATGCTGCAGCCCCATGCCAACATAGCTCAATTAAGAAGGAACTCCCCAACAGCACCCACAAAAGTGTCCAACAAGTAGACTGCCAAGGGAATGCCCAGACTCAAGAAACTGGAGGAAATAAACTGGGCCGAAAAAGTACATTTAATTCCAAGCGCTCATAAAACTGTATCCTGGGGCTGGAGAGATGGCTCAGTGGTTAAGAATAGTGACTGTCCTTGCAGAGGACCCAGGTTCGAAACCCAGCACCCATATGGCAGTTAACAACTGTCCGTAACTTCAGTTCCAGGGGATCCAACAGCCTCTTCGGTCCTCCCCGGGCGTTGAACGACACAAGTGCACTTACTTGCATGCAGACAATACACGCATACACGTAAAAAAATATTTAAAAAATAAAAAAACCCAAACTATGTTGGACATATACCAATTTTTTAAAAAATATTATTTTATGTGTATGAGTGTTATGCCTGCATGCAGGTAAGTGCACCTGTGTCGTGCAGTGCCCATGGAGGACAGAAGAGGCTGGTGGATCCCCTGAAACTGGAGTTACCAACAGTTGTTAGCTGCCATGTGGGTGCTGGGATTCAAACCTGGGTCTTTTGCAAGAACAGTCAGTGTTCTTAACCGCTGA
>NW_008335287.1:5480384-5480648 GCF_000622305.1 Nannospalax galili | reverse complement strand
TAGGTCTGCAGGATGTGGCAAAGTTTGGATTTTTTTTTTTTTTTTATTTTATGTGTATGCATGTATTGCCTTCATGTAGGTAAGTGCACCTGTGTCGTTTAATGTCTGCAGAGGACAGGAGAGGCTGTCGGATCCCCTGGGACTGGAGTTAGTACAGTTGTTAGCTGCCATGTGGGTGCTGGGATTTGAAGCCAGGTCCTCTGCAAGAACAACCAGTGTTCTTAACCGCTGAGCCATCTCTCCAGCCCCAGGAGTAAGTACTTT
>NW_008335287.1:5477563-5479863 GCF_000622305.1 Nannospalax galili | reverse complement strand
TTCTTTTTGAGACAGGGTCTCCCTGTAGTCCCAGCTGGCCTGGAACTTGCTATTGAGACCAGGCTGGCCTGGAACTCAGAGAGATTCCCCTGCTTCTGCCTCCCTAGTGCTGGCATTAAATGCTTGCACCACCATGCCCAGGAAAGGAATATATTCTCTCCAAAGTGCTTCCTCCTATGAATACATACAGTTCTCCCTAATGCCACACCTTTTCTTTGTTTTGGGAGAGCCCTCCATCATTGAAAGCTCTGTTCTGAAATACTTTACTCCTTTGTGTGCTGGTTGTGATTTTTGGTTTTGCACTAACCAGGTTGTGTTTGCTTACAAACTTACATATTTAGATAGGTCTTAAAGTTTCTTAAAGTTTCTAAAACAGACTATTGTTCTGAGGGCTGTTTTTATGTCCAGGGGATTGGAAAACCTGTTTGGATTAATTCTTAAGGGACAAGATAATGGTGTCTCTGTTGTTTACTAGAAAGTACTCTCAGCCAGACAGGATTTGTGGGACAGTTTAGAATGGTGTGTCTTCAACAAAGGTCAAAGACAAGATTTGGACTCCATTATATTTGGTCAATATTCAAAGTTATGCAGTTTCAGCTCTGGGGTTTATAAGCTATTGACTATGAGAGAGGAGTCCATCATCAGAAACCTTCAAGGTTGCCAATATCTAACTAGCTACCTAACTATCTCTCAGTATTGTTTTTTCATAATAAATTTCACCCAAGGCATTTAGCTCTTTCCAGGCCTAGTTATGATGATTTAACCATCAGTCACTTTATCACCCAACTCAGTATTTTTTGTTTGTTGAGATATTTTTTTAAATAAATAATTTATTAAGAATTTCATACATGTATATAAGGTGTTTTGATCAATTCCATGCCCACTCCTTCCCCTCCAACTCATCCCATATCTCCCCATCACTTTTTTCTGATAACTTCATGTACTCTTTCTTTGATTTATTTTTATGGGGCTTTGGGCTACTCTAATATTCCGCCTTCTGAAGAGGTAACCCTAAAATCTTTTAAGGATTAGATAAAAGCTCCCAAATATTCCTGACATTTTTGGCCTTTGGAATGGAGTAGGTTGCTAAGAGGCCCAAGGACATTGTGAGTTTTAGCCAAGAAACTGGCTACTTTTCTTTGGGGTCTTTTTACCCTAACTGTCCAACAAATTCCTACCTCCTATTCTTATTATGCCATCCTCTGAAGAAGTTACCCAAATTGCCAATAGGGAATCGGGACCAAGAATTTGCTGGCTTCTTCTAAACAAGGTGAGGCAATTGGAGTACCCCTTCAGTAGGTCTATCTAAAAGACTCCCAAATTGCATAACTCTTATCTCAAGGAGGAAAAGAAAGTCCTTGAATCATGAATAGGAGATGTGAAGGAGAAGCAAAGGCAAGAGTAATTAGCATTACAAGTTCTAGACAGGGAACTAGAAAAAAGTCAGAACAGGGCAATTTTCAAATGTTCATATGAGAGTCCATTGGAATTTCTTGACAAGGGCTTCCACAAGCATCCCTCTATTGGGTTCCTCCTCATTTTTCTTTTGTCTTCCAAGGCTGAACTAGTTGGAAGGGAAGAGTGGCTGGATACTCACATGAGGGTCCAGTGACCCTGCTCGGTACTCCTTTAATAAATGAGCACAACTGTCAACAAGCCCAATTATCACTGTTTAGCGATCAGGCTCAGCCGAAGTCGTGATGATGGTAGTTATTTCATGCAGAATGGACTGCTGTAATGCTTATTCCCTTTTAAGGTTCTAGTGTCAAGCCAATGTTTGATTAAAGTTTTACTGGGGAAGTAATGAATTTATTGAGCTTACCAGATAACTGAGGGGTTGCTGAGGTGTATGTATGACCTGAGGGTATGCACACTGGAAAGCCTTAACGCAGCATGGGTCATGCCTTCTCTTCCTAGCCTTCTGCAGGTTGTGTACTTTAGCCCTCCTCAAATCCAGGAGGCCATGTGTGATTAGGGTCAAATTACATACAGTTGGCTGGGAGGAGTGGCTGGATACTCAGGTGAGGGTCCAATGACCCTGCTTGGCTCTCCTTTAATGAATGAGCACAATCATCAACAAGCCCAATTATGACGATGTTCCGCCATCAGGCTCAGCTGAAGTCGTGATGATGGTAATTATTTCATGCAGAAGGGACTGCTGTGTAGAATCATCTTATTAAAAGGACCTGGAATTTGAAAGGATTTGGTGCTAGGAGTCACATATGAAGGAGAACATACATCGTTTGTTTTCTGAGTCTGTGTTACTTTACTTAGTATAACAGTTTCTAGATCCATCCATT
>NW_008335287.1:5452440-5477300 GCF_000622305.1 Nannospalax galili | reverse complement strand
TAGTCGGATGATAGGAGCCTACTGCCACATATAAATAAAGCATACTATGAGCACCTATCAGCTGAAGCATTGGCTGCTGCCTCCACACTATATTTTCCCTAATGCCCACTGAATAAACGGAGCTGTTTCACTGAATCTGGAGCTGTTTTGCTGAGTCTGGAGCTGTTTTTATCACTGAACCTGCCTCCCCGGAAGGGCTTTCTTCCATCAGTGCTCACTGGCCATCCTGTCCCTGTTCGTCACTTCTGCTCCCTTTGTTCTCGTGGAACGGTGGCCAATGACCCACAAGAGGAGGGAGAGACCCCACACCCACCAACAGTGTGTAAGGATGATGATGGACGTTCTGCCTAGAGTGAGATGGAATCTTAACACAGTTTTGATGTGTGAAGACACTAAACATCTTTTCCATGTGTACATTGTCCACTTAAATTCTTCTTTTGAGAACTGTCTGTTTCTTTCACTTATTTATTGACTGGTATTTTTTCAGTTCTTTATATATTCTGAATGTTAAACCTCTGTCATATGTGTCACTGGTGAAAATTTTTCCCATTCTGTGGGTTTTTCTCTTCACTATTTTGATAGTTTCTTTTGCTGTACAGAAGCTTTTTAGATTAATGAGGTCCCACTTATTGATTGCTGACCTTAATTCCTGAGCAACTTCTGTATGATTTAGGAAATCCTTTCCTACATCTATATCGTGTGAGTTACTGCCAATATTTTCTTCTAAGAGTTTCAGGGTTTCCAGTTTCACATTGAGGTCTTTAATCCATTTGATGTCCGATTTAGAAAATCCTTTCCTACACCTATATCTTGTAACTTACTGCCAATATTTCTTCTAATAGTTTCAGGGTTTCAATTAGGAATTGACTTTTATGCAAACTGAAAGATAAGGATTTAGTTTCATTCTTCTCCAGGTGGAGATCCAGTTTTGCTAGCACCATTTGTTGAAAATGCTGTCTTTCCTCCATTCTGTGTTCTTGACATCTTTGTCAAATATCACATGGCTGAAATTGCATGTACTTAGGTTTGGGTCTTCGATGATGTTCCATTGATCTACGTGACTGTTTTTGTGCCAGTACCATGCTGTTTTTATGACTATAGCTCCATAGCATACTTTGAGATTTGATATAGTATTCCCCCCTAGTGTTGCTCTTTGTGCTCAGGGTCCTTTTGGCTATTCAGGGTCATTTGTGTTTCCATACAAATTTAAGGATTTTTTTTCTAATTCTGTGAAGTATGCCATGGGGATTTTGATTGGGATTGCTTTGAATCTATATATTGCTTTTGGTAGGATGGCCATTTTCACAATATTAATTCTTCCAATCCATGAACATGGGAGGTCTTTCCATCTCCTGGTGTCTTCCTCAATCTCTTTAATGCTTTACAATTTTTATTGTAGAGATCTTTGGTGTCTTTGGTTAGATTTATTCCAAGATATTTTAATTTTTTTCAGCAATTGTGAATGGGAGCATTTCACTGTATTCTTTCTCCAATTGCTTTTTATTGGTATATAGAAAGGCTACTGATTTTTGTACATTGATTTTATAGCCTGCCACTGTACTGCTTCATTTCTGCTTGAGTTTTCTTCAATATTTCTATCTCTTTTGCAAAATAATTCAAAAGTTTATCCTTATCTTCTTTTAGTTCTTTGATTTGTTTGTGTGTTCTTCAAATTCATTCAATTCCTTGATCATGTTTATGATTGTTCTTTTAAATTCAGTGTCCTGGCTTATCTCTGTGGGATTTTCCTTATAGAACTCTTCTACAGGATTGGTGGAGTTTGGTGGGAACATAGTGTTTTTGGCTTTCCATTTTATATTTTCACTGTGATTTTGGCATGTGAATTTCTTTTGTTGTTTATGATTCTGATATGAGAATTAAGTTGAAGTATGCTTCTATTTGTATTATCCAGGTGCTGAGATCCTTTCTTTATTGGTTATGTAAAGTTGGTTGGTACACAGTTCAGGTTCTCTCAGGTTTAATTTGGAGGGAACTGATGGCTTCAGATCAGCTATGCAAGAGTATACACAGAAGCCCAATTCAGGTTCTAATCAGGTACACAGAGGCTTCCTTCACCATGTGGAGGCAGGATCTCGGCACTCTCAGGCAGTCTACACTCTAAGGTTGTCTGGTAGGATCTCAGCCTTAGCCTGCCAAAGCCAGATCTGTACTAGGGCCTTGAGAGGGGCCCCACAAAATCCCAAGTAGGGGGATGGATATGGTGCAATTAGGGGAAGCTCACAACCAAGTGGAGGCAGAATACTGGGGTTTTCAGGCAGTCCCCTGTGTTCTCAGCCCCTCTTTCAGAGAGAGGCCAGAGGGAGACCAGAACTCAGCACTCTCTGGAGGTCTGCTGGGATCAGAGGTGCTATACCAGTGGAGGTCAGAACCCACCCTTTCAGCTTGTTGAGATATTTTAAAATACTTCTGTTATTTAACACTTGCATTTTCAGTCCTTGTCTAGCTTGTGTTCAGTGTGCCAAATCCTAGCTTTTCTCCTTGCTGATACTTTCCATATTTCAAATGTGCCTTGTTTCAAAAATGAAATTGTATGTAGCTTCAAGTGTTCCTTTTTACATTGATAATTTCAAATTTCTTTGTAGTAAAATTGAACCTACACCTTCCTAGATTCACGATTGACAGTTTATTTGAATATTAATAGACAAACCTTTTTTTTTCTAAAATTCGTGCATCTCCTTGAGCATTCTAAAAGCTGAGATTTTGTGTGTATGAGTATAAGTGCATGCATGTAAGTGCACCTCTGTAGTGCAGTGCCTGAGGAGGCCAGGTCAGAAGAGGACATCAGATCTTTCAGAACTGGAGTTATAGATGTTGTTAGCTGCCATGTGGGTGCTGGAACCTGAACCTGGGTCCTCTGCAAGAGAAACCAGTGCTCTTAACCACTGAGCCATTTCTCCATTCTTGACAGGTTGATTTTTATTAGGAAATGTTAGTTCAAAAGTTTAAAACCAGATCTTTTCACTCTTAACCCCAACTCTCCAGTATTTGTGCAGTTTACATTCTATAGCAGAGGCTCCGTTTTGCTGAGTTCACTTAAAGGAAAAGTTATTTATTCTATAAACAGACTTGCTAACACTATATTAGTGTTAGTGATAATAGTGAATATTAAGCCTTTGGATCCAGTCTCTCAGATTTATTGCCTGAGCAAAAGCAAGAAGGGAACATCAATTAAACATCTCTTTGGGATTTGATATGTACACATCATGCCTACTTGGAACTTTGCATTTTTTTGTCCTGTCTGCCACATTTTGATATTTAAACATAAATGTCATAGAAAAAGGTATGATTTGAGAAGTGTTCAGCAATTCAATGTCTTCATTTCCTTGACCCCATTCTCTGGGTAGATGCTCCTGAGAATTTGACAAGTGGTCAAGCCATTGTCAGTGTTGACCTAGAATGGCCAATTTTCTATTCCCAATCCCAAAGTGCCCACATAAGACAAGTGTTATGTTCTTTCTTAAATTTGGTCTCTAGATTTCATGCCTCTATTTAGGGGAAATGGGTTCTAGAATTTAAGACCCACTTTGGGGAAGAGTAATTCTGTTCTGTGACTTGTCTTGGGGAAGAAGGAGGAGCAAGAAAGAAAAGGAGAATGTGGCTGGTACGATCTTACCTCTTAGCCTCCTTTCTAAAATATCTCTCATGCCAACACGCTGAAGCTTTGGAGCATTTTATATTAGTAGAATTATATTCAAATGGGTGACTTCATTTGGGGAAACAGCTTTAACAACTTATCTATTTGTCCTTGTTTGACTTTTCTGACATTTTCATGAAAGTTTTAATGAGAAATAGACAGAAGCAATCATAAGTACAGGAACTCTTCTTACAGCTCCGGAAGCCCTGACTTGTGTTCACCGATGCAAATATAATATTTGTACATCAAAGAAATGTTTGAAAGCAGTGTTTTCTCACCCAGATATTAGTCCAAGGAACCTCTCTGCTTTTTCTTCCTATTTTCCCTTTGCTTTCAGATAAACACATTCAATTACTGCACACAAACACATTCCTAATTAAAGCATTGAAAGTATACAAACTATGCAGTTCTGATTGTTAAAGTGGGAAAGGACTGTGTGTGTAGATATTTTCAAAAACTGAATAATTTAATAATGAAAAAGTCACATCAACATTAGTAATGGAGAGAAACACACATACACCAACATGAATTTGAAACATGAGAGAGGGAGAGAGAGAGAGAGAGAGAGAGAGAGAGAGAGAGAGAGAGAGAGAGTGTGTCCTCAGTACTCCTAGGGTTCCTAGCTAGATTTGAGATAAAATTGACAAAGAAACACTGACAAGAGGAAAACATTCACAATCTACTTATTCAAAGTTTTACATGTTACAGGAAGTTTCCAGAGATGCAAAAATCCCAAGAACACTGTTGGTTTTTAATGCTTAAGTCTCCGTGACGTGTGTATAGCAGTGTATTTGAACAACTAGATGCAATCTAATTATAGACAGAGAAGGGAAACCCAGAAATGCCTATCCAGATTCTTTTTAGTCTCTGTGTATCACTGTTTCCTCTCAGGTACAAGAATCTAAAGGAAAGTTTCATGACTTACGATGAGATAAGGTAGATTGGAGAAATTCTTTTTAGCCAGCTCTTTCATAAAAAGCAGGGAGGAAATTGGAGTAATTTTTCTAGACTTTATGTCTCTGTTTAAGGAAAATGGGTTCTAGGGTTTAAGACCCACTTTAGGGAAGAGTAGTTCTGGTTCTATGGTTTGTCTTGGGGAAGACAGAGGTGCACGAAAGGGAGAATAAGGCCAGTACCGTCTTAGTTCTCGGCCTCCTTGTTAGTGTCCCTCACTCCAATGCGCTATTGCTTTCGAGTATTGTGATCTGAGCCCTGACAATAATATTATTCAGTAAAAGAGAGCATGTTGCCTTAATAGTTAACCTCATAGTTTAAGCAACAGTTTAATTTGGAAGTTTGCTCTCAGATATTACCATCTGCCTTACCAAATGCTTAGAATTCAAAACTGTATTCCTACAGACTAAATGTCCTCCCTGATATCAAAGAATGTGTGCTGTGTAGCAAACTATGAAAACACAGGAGCCTTTGGTTCAGGGATGGTTCTTGTGGTTGCTGCTTTCTTAGAAGGCTGATCACCATTGCTCTCTACTGAGCATCAGTTCATCTTGTGTCCAGATGGTGTTCCAACTTTCATCTGTGTCCAGAGGTTTTTCTCATAAGTATCTTTGCTGTCTTAGCAATGGAAAACCTCCAGAGCTTTCTGACTGTGAAACTTCCAAATGCCAGTCCAGGCTGCTTTCCTTAATGTCCCAGCCTTTCCATTTCGTCCTTGTCAAGGCACACTTCAATATTTTCAATTCATTTGTTGCTATTATCAGTTTTCTATTCCGTTGGTGTTTCTTTTCACTAAAAGTGTAGCAAGAACTGGTGGCACATACCTACAATCTTGGCACAAAAAGTCTGAAGCAGAAGAATTACTGCAAATTCAAGTCCAGCCTGGACTACGTAGCAAGATGTCTGAGAAAGCAAAACAACACCAAAAAAAAAAAAAAAAAAAAAAAAGGTACAGTAAGAAATCTCAGGCTCTTTTTTCTGCACTCTGCTATTTACAGCCTGCGTCATCCTGTTTTATGCCTGTTTGTACTTCTTTTCTCTTTTCCTTTGTCTACATCATGTCTCTAGACTCTCTTAATCTTCTAAACTCTCTTAAACTCTTAAATCATACCAGGGAATAAAAGTAACAGCTTTCCTCTGGATTTTCAAGCTTCTCATAACAAATATGAAAGGACAAATTATCTTTTGATTCTATTGTTACCTTTGTTTTGGGATGTGTGCATGGCACATGTGTGCATGTAAATGTGTTTCTTCTATATTAGTTATGTTTTTTATTTAAATGTATAAATATAATATATTTAATATATAATGAAATATTAATTTATCATAATTTAGACACTGTAAAGTCATGTTAAGGGATCAGAATTCATTCATTTTTATTAAAATAATAACTTTTTAAAAATTTTATGTGGGCACATGTGTTGTATGCCTGTAGGTAAGTGCACCCATGTCATGCAATACCCGCGGAGGTCAGAAGAGGCTGTCAGATCCCCTGGGACTGGAGTTACAGACAGTTGTTAGCTGCCATGTGGGTGCTGGGATTCAAACCT
The DNA here is from genome assembly GCF_000622305.1 of Nannospalax galili. NCBI lineage: Eukaryota > Metazoa > Chordata > Mammalia > Rodentia > Spalacidae > Nannospalax > Nannospalax galili. The sequence goes on along the minus strand of NW_008335287.1, from coordinate 5,471,141 downwards.
GGGTCTTCTGCAAGAACAATCAGTGTTCTTAATTGCTGGGCCATCTTTACAGCCCCATGAAATAATAACTTTTGTTCTGGAAGACTGTTCATAAAATTGTAACTTAATGTTAGTTCTCTGATAGGCTCTTTATTACAGTTATAGAGTGGCCAGTTTTCTAGTGCTGTAGTAGCATTATTTTTAACATTTTGTTTTCAGGGCTGGAGGGAGAGCTCAGAGGTTAAGAACATTAGCCAGCAATCAAGAGGACCAAAGTTTGATCCCAGAAATTGCATAACAAGCTGGGCATTCCATGCACAGCTGTAATCCAATCTCTGCAGAAGATGGAGACAGTAGGATTACTGAGGTTTGCTGGCTTTCCAGCCTAGCTGAGAAAATGTGAGTCTCGAGTTCAAGGAGAGACCTTGCGTCAAAACAATAGGCAGCAAATGATAGAGGAGGCCCCCTGATGCCTTCTCCTGAGCTCAAGCTGTGGTGTACATAACCCCCACCGCACACAAATAAATGAATGAAATATATATCTTAAAAATGAATTAAAATATAATAGAACACTGGTTTTTATCATTTGTAGTTAATCAGGTTGACTCCTCAAAGAAACTTGTTTCCTTTCATTAGCTTTGGTTTATTGGTGAAAGAAAAGATATCTTTCCATGAGTGGCCAAGGCGCGGCTGAGCAATCACAGGTTGCTTTTGGCTGTGTCCCCCTTCCCTACTGTGCAGGAATGAAAGTTGAATGGATGCTAACGATGTGAAGAGCACGCACTTCACTTTATTCACTTCTATGTGATGCCTTTTCGCATAAGTAACACATGGAAGAGGAACTCACACCATTTTTACTTTCGAAATGCTTCTGGGAATGGAAGGATTAGTGATTTCCCCTTTCTTCTTCTGCAGAGAGAGTCGCCATCTCTGTCCTTATTCTCATTCTTGGAATAAAGTGTTGCTTTTTTGAACTTTCAGCATAACAGAATTTATCACATGGCTTTATTAAAAGGTGTGAAGAAATCAGCTAAATAAACTGTTGTTGACAAACTGATCCATTTCCACAACAAGCAGTATCCTAAAATGAAATCATTCATAAAATCATCCCAGGAAGCAATGGACACTTCAGAGTGGAAGCCCAGGAAGGTGGCTGGGAGTGCATTTCAACAAGTGCAGATAAAGTCATATTTTCTATTTTGGACCAAAAGGAGGAGCTGGTGGGTGATCACATGCAGGTGCAGATGCAGGTACATGTTTTCTTTTCCTTTTTCCTTTCCTTAAGGGTTGAGCTCTGTGTAATCGTAATGTTTCTATAAAATATGGGAAAAATGTGAAACATAAGATTCAGTTCCCATTAGAATGAACAATATCAAATTTCTCCTTGATTATATATTTTCACTGAATCTGCATTTGGTGTATTTTACTAAAAATACTAAATAAAACTATATAGCAGACATATATCTGTATATATATATATACACACACATGCATACAATGTAGACATAATGATTAAATTCTATTCTTTAAATTTTTATTACATTATTTTGTGTGTATGTGTGTGTGCATGCCCATGTATGTCATGGCACATGTGTTGGAAGTCAGAAGGAAACTTAAGAATCCTGCTTCACTCCTTCTACCATGTACACCCCAGTGATGCAAATTATAATTCTTTGCAAGTAAGCCTGTGATGTGTTCAGAAAACTCTTTGTTGACCATTTTGGTTAGCCATTTGATTTGTTTGGTTCTTCATTATTTGGCTTATATGTAATTGATGTAACTTTCTAAAATGATGTTCAAAATTCAAAGGTTTTGAGGAACTGTTTAATAATGAGAAAAATTGATTAAATATCATTGATCCAGGATTTAAGAATTAAGAGAATGATCACAAGCTAAATAGAAAAAGACATCTGAACAATTACTATTGCAATATTCCACATGGTCAGGAAACTAGATTAGGACTGAATATGGTAAAGTAATTCAAATATCTAAGTGAACTTCTTGGAATGAGACCATCATGTCTAAAATTAAATATGCACTTGAGGAAAGTTGTTGAAGAGTTTTACAGAAGAAAATAGTGATTTCAAGATACAGCAATGAAGCAGTGCAGCCGTGGTAGGGCATGATTTTGAAGAGGAAGTCCTCAAAGTACTGAAGCTTTCTTCATCCTCAGCTCACTGTCTCAGGGAAATTATTACCATATCGAGAGAAGAGGTTCATGTATAAAGAGTCCCGAAAAGCTAAAAATAGAACTATTATATGGCTCAAATGTATCATTTCCGGGCATATTCCCAAAGGACTCTAGGATCTATGATGCAGATACTTCCACATCTATGTTCACTGCTGATCTAGTCACAATAGCTAGGTGAGTGGAATCAGCCTAGATGTTTATCAACGGATGAATGGATAATGGAAATGTGGTGCATTTACACAATGGAATTCTATTCAGCACTAAAGAAAAATAAAATCATTAAATTTGCAGGAAAAAATGGATGGGAAATATTGCGAGTAAGGTAACCTAGACTAGGAAAGACAAACACTATGTTCTCACTCATAGGTGATCCTGGATTTGACATTTTACATTTCTGTGTGTGAGTTGGAGTGAGTGTGTATAGAGCAAAAGGAACAGAAAAAGATCCCTGAAGGGGGTGTGTGATATGGAAATGGAGAAATACTGGGTTGGAATGACTTAAATGAGGATAGTAGTGGGGGGGGAGGGTTGTAGGAATGGCAATCCAAACTATGGTTGTATGGAAAAAGGAGCCTAGTGTGCTATAAGCTACCCCCATGCCTTTAATCCCAGTGCTTAGGAGGCAGAGGAAGGCAGACTTATATGAGTTCAAGGCCAGCCCGGTCTACCTAGTGAGTTCCAGGATAGCTGGAGCTTCAAGGAGACCCTGTCTCAAAAGAGATGACTAAATAAATAAATAAAAAATAAATAATATGGAACTTAAATAAAATTACCATGCATACACAGGCAATTTTGCTCCAGGAAGTCATGGATTTTTAAAACAAAATCCTGGTGCCAATTATGGGTCACCTCCCCTTGAGTTGTTGGCCAATAACCACCTCAGAAAGTAATCATGTATGAAATTTTCAGAGAAAAAATTAATTTTAAAACTTTTTTTTCTTTTGGTCTTTTTGAGACAGAGTCTCCTTGTAGCCCCAGCTATCCTGGAACTCAGTATGTAGATCAGGCTGGCCTCAAACTCACAAAGATCCACCTGCCTCTGCTTCCCAAGTGCTGGGATTAAAGGCATGCACCACCACGTCTAGCTAATTTTAAAACTTTTTAAAAAAAATAAATAGCTGATGAGAGGATAACATGCTTATGTTGCATAGATTTGCCTTTTCTTCATTAAATTATCTTGGTGTTTTTGTCAGCAGAAAATCAATTGACTTTCTGTGGGTGTATATCAGTGACCTTTCTCCAGTTACATTGACCCATCTAACCATACATGTTAATTGGTTCTGTTTTGAAATCAAGTAGCATGTTTACCACCTTCTTTTCTTTTAAATGTTCTCTTAATGTTTATAATTGTGGTGCATGCTTTTAATCCCAGCACTTGGGAGGCAGAAGCAGGTGGATCTTTGTGAGTTCAAGGCCAGCCTGGTGAGTTCCATAGTGAGTTCCAGGACATCTGGGGCTACAAGGAGACCGTCTTCAAAAAAAAAATCTTAAAATAAGTTTGCAAGTTTTTACAAGAGAAATTCCACCAGAAGTACTGAATCATGAAAATAATTTAAAACTTTTTTCAACATCTGAAGAATATTGAGTCTTGCACTCATTGAATGCATCAACTTCTTTATCCTTTCCAACCTGTTTATTCTTTAATTAAAATGTAGTAGTCTTCAGCATTAAGGTGCTTATATCTTTCCTGAGATTTCTATTCAAGTATTCCATCACTTTTGGTGCTATTACTAATCTTAATATTTCCTAAATTTCTATTTCTAGTTATTTGTTGCTCTGCTGGAGAAATAAAATTGAATTTTGCATACTGACCATGGATATATTGACATTAACAAGCTTAACTAATATTTCTAGTAATTAGTTTTGTAGATAGCCATATGAACTGTAAATAAAAATTTTTGTATGTTTCTTGTATGATTCTCTTTCCTTGGCTGTTGTACACACTAGTCATATAGTGCAATGATGATAAACACAGTGAGACTAATGTCCTTTTGTTGCTATTTTCTGTGGAAAGATATTCAGCATGTACAATATCAGCTATGTACTTTTTCTAATGAATGGCCTTTATGCAACTGAGGGAGTAACTTTATTATTTTTTATTATTTCAAGTTTTTGTAATGAGTTCTGTTGACATTTTCCACATTTATCATGTTTTCTTCAACAATTTAATATGTTTGATTACACAAACAATTTCTTATCCGTTGAACTAGTATTTTCTGTATAACTCCTTCTTGGTATGGTGTATTCAATATTTACTACTGGATCTGATTTCATTACATCTTAAATGGAATATTTGATAATGACATGTAATCTTCTTTTCTCAAAACAATATTAGCATTTTTGAACATTTTTGTACTTTTGTAACATTTTCTTCTAATTTTAGTACATTTTGTGACGTCTTCTAATGTTACACTGATATTTAAACTTTGCTAAGGCTTCTTTACAAAAATTGTAAATCAGCCAGGCATGTTGGCACACACCTTTAGTCCCAGCACTTGGGAAGCGGAGGCAGGCAGATCTCTGTGAGGCCAGCCTGGTCTGCACAGTGAGTTCCAGGACAGCTGGCTATAGGGAGACCCTGTCTCAAAAAGACCAAAAAAAAATTGTAAATCATTTCATTCACAGCTGTATTAGTTGGAGTTTTCTGTAGGAACAGAGCCAGTAGAATGAATATACACTAAAAGGGGCATTTGTTAGATTAACTTATACAATGTAAGTAATCCAACAATGGTTATCTTCACACTGCAGAGGCTGAGAACCTGGTAGCTGCTCAGTCCATGATGCTGGATACCTCAACAGTCCCAATCAAGGGCTGAAGATCTGGAGGAGTCTAGAGAGCTGCTGGGCTTCAGTCTGCTTTGGAAACTTATCAAAGGTGGTTTCTGATATCAGCAATGTAATTATCAGCAGGGGCAGCATGGGGGTGGCAGCAACAGCTTAGGTGAACTCACCAGAGTGTCATGAAGGCAATGAGGCAAAAAGCAAAGCTTTTCCCTAAGATTTCTTTTTATTTGGGCTGCCACTGGAAGATGCCACACAGGATTAAGATGGAGCTTTCCACTTCAAAGAACCTGATCAAGAAAATCCCTCCCAGGTATACCCAGATTCTTGTTTCTCAGTTGATTAAAGATCCAGTCACATTCACAGCCAAGATTAAGCATCACAACAAAACATATCTATTGTATCATACAACATACCTAAAAATTGAGGATACACTATATGGTTCCCAAATTTTAATTTTCAGCATATAATCTAATGCTAAAAGTTATACTTCTCTGTCACTAGGACTTTAATATCATTGTGTAGCAATACAATTTAAAAAATGAAATGCAATATTCTAGCCATATTTTTATAAATTATTTTCTAAACACTGTTTCAAACTGTTATGATCAGCACATATTTGATATGTTACACTGCCGACTATCTCTTTCCCTGTTACTTCATTTCTGATTGCTTTCGTGTATTCATCTCTGGCTCTGTCAGTTAACCCGTGCCAAAAGAAAGTAATCCCAAAACAACCTAGAAATAGAGTTGTCAGCTTGGTACAGCCAATAGATTTGATCTTGCTATTTTCTCCAGCTAATTCTGAGAAATATGTGACTTACACATAGTAATTAGGATGAATGTTGAAGATCCTAATATTCTGTCAGACTACCTCCATCTTGTCTTTTGGATGATAGTATATGTGATATGAGGATATGATTTCTCTCTCTCTCTGGGTATCTCCTCTTTGGGTGATATGATGCAACTTTATTTACATTTTTATATTATTTATAACAAGAATAAATTGTGAAATTATTTCATGAATCTGATTTTCTTTTTAAAATTTTACTTATTTTATGTGTATGAGTGTATTGCCTGCATGTAGGTAAGTGCACCCATGTCGGGTCCCCTGAAAGGGGAGTTACAGACAGTTGTTAGCTGCCATGTGGGTGCTGGGATTTGAACCTGGGTCTTCTGCAAGAACAACCAGTGTTCTTAACCACTGAGCTGTCTCTCCAGCCCAAATCTGAGTTTCTTAAGTTCTAATTTGCATTTCCCTGATGGCTAAGCATGTTGAACATTTAAACAAAATATTTCTCAGTCATTTGCATTTCATATTTTGAGAACTTGCTTTTTAATGCTTTCCCCAATTTTTAATTGTGTTGTTTATTTCCTTGTCCTCTAATCGTTTAGTTTATTTGGTCGTTTTGGTTCTTTGTATATTCTAGATACTAATACTCTGTCGGATATATAGCTGATAAATATTTTTTTCATTCCGTAAGTTAGCTCTTCACTTGAAGGATGTCCGCTGCTCTACAAAAGCTTTTTAGTTTCATGTGGTCCCATTTGTCCGTTGTTGGTCTTAATGTCTTTGCTGTCAGTGTTCTGTTCAGAAAGTCCTTTCCAATATATTCCCTATTTTCTCCTCTGTTGGCCTCAATGCATCAGGTCTTATGGTGAGGTCCTTGGTACATATGGAGTTGAGTTTTATGCCAGGTGAGAGAAAAGATCCAGTTTCATTATTCTACATGTAGCTATCCAGTTTGAAAAACACTATTTGTCGTACATGCTGTCTTTTCTGTAATGTGTGTTTAGCTTCTTTGTCAAAAATCTGATGGCTGTAGGTGAATGGACTTATCTGTCCAATGCCTCATTTCTATTTCATAAATCAATGTATCTTTTTTTTATGCCATCACCATGCTTTTTTTTTTATCACTATAGCTCTGTAAAATAACTTAAAATCAAGAATGGTGATAACCTCCATTCTTTTATTGTTCAGGATTCTTTTTGCTGTCCTGTTCTTTTTGTGTTTCCAGAATCATTGAATTGAAATTTTATATATTGCTTTTGCAGGATGGCCATTTTCATGATATCAATCCTTTTGATTTATGAGCTTGGGAGGTCTTTTTATCTTTTGATATCTTCTTCAATAACTTTTTTGATGTGTTAAAGATTTTATTGCACATGTCTTTCATTTCCTTATTGGATTTATTCCAAGGTATCTTTTTAGGCTATTGTGAATGGATTGTTTCCCTGATTCTTTTCCCCCTGTGTTGTGAGGGTTAGTATCTAGAATATACAAAGAACTCAAAAACTAAATATCAATAACAAGAATAACTCAATTAAAAAAATCAGGCAAAGAAATAAACAGAAAATTCTTAAAAGAAGAAAAAAAAAAGAAAAAGAAAAAAGATGAAATCCAAATGATTGAGAAAATTTTGTTTTAGTGTTCAATGATTTTAGCCATCATGGAAATATACTTAAAATGACTTTGAGGTTTCATCTTACCACTCATAATGGCTTAGATAAAAAAGAAACAAATAACAATAAATCCTGGCATGGATGTAGGGAAAGGGGAATGTTTATTTACCACTGTTGGGAGTGCAAAATGGTCCAATTGCTGTAGAAATCAATGTAGAAGTCCCCACCAAAACTAAAAACATACCTACCACATGATCCAACAATACCACCCTTGGACATATGACCCAAAGAACTCTACACCCTACTACAGAAATACTTGCTCATTCATGTTCATTGCTGCTCTGTTCACAATGGCCAAGAAATACAGACAAACTAAATGTCCATTTGCTGATGAATGGACAATGAAAATGTAGTACATTTACACAAATGGAATATTATTCAGCTGTTAAGAAAAATGAAATTATAAAATTTGCAGGCGAATAGATGGAGCTGTTAACAACCATCCTGAGTCTGGTAACCCAGACCCAGAAAGACAAATGTCACATGTTTACTTTCACATGTGGATTCTAGCTTTTAATCTTTAGATATGTGTGTTTCATTTGGAAAAACGCATAAAGTCAAGAAACTAGTAATGGGCATTTGAAGGCAGGACTTTCAAAGGAGGGAAGCTAGAATGTTGTAACATAAAGGGGAAACAGGAAACAATGGGACAGGAAGGATTAAATAGGGTGGGGGATGGGAGTGCAGAGTGAAGGAAAGAATATGGTGAGGGATAACTAACACTAAAGACCTGAAAACTCATATGAAAGCTACTAGAGAAGTCTCCTAATCTATCTATCTATCTATCTATCTATCTAGTCTTCATATTTCCTAAGTGTTAATATATAGGAAATAGATTTATTTACTTTCTTCACTTGAGAAAATTGATGACATAATTTATCATTGTGGTATTGGAATAAAGTCCATCTGCCTGTCTATCATCTACCTTGTCTATCTATGATCTGTCATCTATCATCTATTATCTATCTATCTATCTATCTTTCTATCTATATCTATCTATCTATCTTCTATCATCTATATCTATCCATCTATCTATCTATCTATCTTTCTGTCTGTCTATCTATCCATCCATCCATCCATCTATCTATCTATCATCTATCTATCTATCTATCTATCTACCTACCTACCTACCTACCTATCATCTATCTATCTATCTATCTATCTAAAGATTTTAAGTGGAATTACCCTACAACAGGAAACAATGCCCCTACTAGACACCACAGGCTAGCAAATGAAAACCTCAGTGACAGAAATGGGTTCCCTCTTTTGGAGTTACTGGCCATGGGGATTCCATAGTCTCCCAGATGTTACTCTTACCATTACCATTCTTCTTGGTTTTACTCCAGAACTTGGCAGTAAGAACCTCTTGCTGAAGATACTACATACTGAGTGATAGAACATGGAGAAATCAAGGTGGTACTGAACTTGCAGTTTCATCCTTAACAATTAGACTAGATTTCATAGTGCTGGAAGGAGCTACATATGCTACCAGAAGTGAAAAGTAATCATGAATCTGCCCAGCTGTGAATCCTGTGAGCTGTAGTAGCAACTGGCCTGGCAAGATATGCCCACTGGTGCAAGAATGGAGTGAATGTTATCAGAGTAACCAATCACTTTCTGATTGGATTTAAGGCCCACTTAGCAAGATAGAACTTACACCTGGCACTATTATAGGGGCCAAGAACCTGTGGCTAGTTAGATCATAGACCATAGGGGGGCCACTACTACAGTTACTCTGCTAAGTGGTCATAGTATTAATCTGACTCCTAATGACTTATCATATTTGTAGATTAATGCAACTCTCAACCTTCATCAGAGAACTTCTTTTTGCAGTAGATGGTGATTAAAGTGCATAGAATAAACCTGGTGCAGTGGCTCATACCTTTAATCCAAGCACTCAGGAGGTAGAGGCAGGTGGATCTCCATGAGTGTGAGACTGAGGCCAGCCCTGACTATATAGAGAGTACCAGGTCAGCTGGGGAAATAGGGAGACCCTGTCTCAAAATAGGTCATTAAAAACAAAACAACAGCTAAGTGCATAGAATAAAAGACTAGAATGCTCAGCCCTAAATGGGACATCTTTATCACACAGCCTCCCCACTAAGGCTCAAGGCATACTGTGGAAGAGGGAAAGAAAATATTGTAAGAAGCAGAGCATGACCACAGCAGAATGCTGTTTTCCAATTCAATTGCACATATGAATTCACAGCAGTGGTTGACATAACGCACAAGACCTGCACAAGCTCAAGACAGAGAAAATCTCAGCATGGATGGTGGGCAGGAAGCCCCATCACTTACTGAGAAACTGTTGACAATTCATAGCTGCTGGGAAAAGGGTATGACCCCTAGTAACTTGATCATGCTCCAGGGGAGGGACCCACACTCAAGATACTTAGAGAACGTAAATTGGACTCAGTAGGCTTAAAAGAAAAAAAAAAAAAAAAAGCACACAAATTTGGAAAAGTAGGGAGGTGGGAGTGGATCTGAGAGGAAATGGGAGCAGGGATTGAAAACGGGTAATGAAATTATCAAAGAATTAATAAAAATACTATTTTTAAAGACTCTGGTTGTTACTTTCTTTAATAAAGTCAGTTTATAATTTTCACTACTTAAGAGTAGTCTTAAAAGACTGTAATCTGCCAGTTATTACCTGCAGTGTACTGACATTTATTTTCTCCCAGTGTGCTGTTCATTGTCCAAACTGCAACCCATGATTCATTCAATTTTTCTGATGCACCATACCCTATTTGGTATGAGGATTTCATACATGGTGTTTTCTTCATCTGGAATTTCTCTCATTGTCTGTATTGTAGTAGGAGTGTAGGGCTGAGAACTAAGCATCATGATTAGCATATGAAAAAGTCAATAACAGAAAAAAAGATTGCGAACCACAAACCAAGGGCTACACATAAAGGACAGTGCATGCAGAAAAGCCTGTGTTGCCAGAGTTCTCGTGGGGTCTCTTGCATGACCAGGCAAACCATATAATATATTTTTATGTGAATTTATTATGGTTTATGCCCTTGGGTAGGGAGGCGGTAAATGGGGGAACTTACACAGAGACAAGCACTCTTGTGCCTTGGCTTAGAGCCTGCCATTCTAGATTTGCTCCTGTGGCCACCCATAGACTCTCTTAACTTTCTCACAAGCATCTTGGGCCTGAATTCTCACCCCAGGTTGGTAAATGCCCCCTTGTGTCCAGATAGGTGAGATGCCAGGACCATCTTTCTTTCCATTCCTGCTGCCGCATGTTCCTGGCAGCTCGCAGCTTCCATCCCAAGATGGCACAGAAAACCCTGCCCAGTCAATTCTCTGCAGCAGGCCCCACCCCTTGGAGGAAACAGGCAGTGTTGGAGACACTCCACCCCTTTCCTCTGCTCTTAAAATCTTCTCACCAATCTTCCACTAAGGTCCCTGAGCCTTGGAGGGGGCAACAGATGTAAGTCAATCTCTCTTGTATCATGGTGAGATAGTGACTTCTTGGGCCTCTCCATTAGCTGTCTTTAGGCCGTGGCCATTGATCTATCTCAGAGGTGTTTCTTCTACTATAAAGACAAATGGAAGGAAGTAGACAAATTTAAGCAAACATGAATGTAAATACAAATGCCTAGAAGATATGCCAGTAGGTGTACTATATTCATTAAACAGTATACTTGTGATGGCTTCCTCACTAGGGCCTTTAGCCTTTCTTGACACAAGGCGTTGGCCTGGTCTACAGCACCAGATGTGTGTTCCACCCCTAGGAGTGGGCCTTATCCAATTAGGAATTTGTCAGTTATACGTATGTTGGTTGAGCCATTATTGCACTTGCAGGCATTGCTTGGATATCCATAGTGTGCAACATGTAGGGTCCACTGTTGAGTAGAATCATAGGGGATCCTTTCTTTCCCAACCATCTGCATAACTCCTTATGGCAATATGAACCTATCCATTCAGTGGCATGGATTTGTTTTAGCTTAGTCTCAATTCCATCTCTGCTGCTTCTCTCACACATCCAACATGCAGCATCTTCAGCAACATGGCCTTACTGACCTTTCTAGTGTACAACCAACATTAGTGGCAATATCATTGGTGAATTTGAAGACCACTAGGATCTCTCTCTGACCAATAGCTCATGGAGGGGCAATCCACCCCTGGTACTGTAGAATTTCTTAACAGTACCAGGGGTACTGTTTCTATACAGTTTGGGAGTCTTTGTCTTCATCCTACCCAACCATGAAACTCCCAAGAATCTTACAGCTATCATTAGCCTTTGCCTCTCTAGGTATCTTTTAAAAGGGTTTCACATCTGGAGAACGCTCAAAGAAAGGTTAACATTATATATTAAATAAATCATAGACAAGGTCTCACACAGCATGGAAAGGTTTTGTCCATTCGTATTAACTGTTTTCTCCATAGATCCTTATTAGGTACCATAGCATGGGTATGAAGCATTAATTTGGTTAGTTCTTTACCATTTTTAGCTCTCCCTTTGGAGTCATTTTGCGCTTGGGGGATTTTACATGGAGTTTCTTTGTATTATTTTATTGTTGATAGACTTACAGGTGTTGGCTCCAGTTGCCTGACCCTGCACTGGGCTAAGGAGGCAGGGGTTTCTCCTTTCCCCACTGCATGTGTTGGTTCCCTGAGTCAGGCAGGCCTTGGGCCTTCCCCCTGACTGTAGCCTTATGTGTCATCTCCTCATTGACCACACCTGGTTGCTGGGGGAGGCCTTGGTGGGAAAAACTGTTTCCACCCATAGTATAGCCTTTATCAGAAGAGAAATGCATCTTATTTAATCCTTGGGGATTCTTAACCACCCCTGGGACAGTTTTTATCTTATCAGTTGTTATCCTTTGAATGTCCTTTGTAAACTGTTCTGGTTTTAAAGCTTTTCAGAAACACCTTAGTACCAAATTTGGTTTTCTATTTTTTTCTCTGGCAATTTGTGCTTAACATACATCTTGCCACATTTGTCTTCGAGTAACCCAAGTGGACCATTTCTTCAGTGTGGTCTTCTTTATTTCTCTTATAGGGTGTTCTGTTATTTTACAGACATGTTTACATGCTGGTCAGAATCATTTAGATTTGCCAAAGCCTGTCTCACTTCACAAAGATCCTGTCCCATTAAAGGGCTTAGTAAAACTATTAAAGCCCCATTCCATTCTCAAGGTCCTAGTTGGATTAAGCTTTCCTTCATATCTCTGGTGGACACAGTCTCATCTGGCCCAGTGAACTAGACATCATTTATTGCCTTTCTCATACCTAGTTCTCTCAGTAATGCCTGTCCCTCCTTTATAGTCCTTCAGTCCCTGCTAATCATGTTAGTCTCCCTTGATGACAGCCATGTATCTTTAATGCCTTCAACCAGTCATCCCATTAAAGAATACTCCCCCCTGCATTCGCCTAGGTTGAACAGCCTATATTGCAAGGATGGATGGGTGGTTACAATTCAGCTGTTAAGCTTCTGAAGGACTTAGCCTGATGTCATTTGCTCCCATGTCCCATACTCTCACAAGCCATAGAGCTAGGGGCTCTCTGATTGCTTGCTTGTAAGTTTGTCCTAGTTTTAACAGTTCCAGTGAGGAGTATTTCCTAGCTACAGCACTGGTAGCTTTTTTCCCCTTTTGTATCAATGGTTCAATCTGAGGGGCAGCCTTAGCTACTTTTATTTTTAGGTCATTTTCTTTTTTACTGTTATCTGTCTTTTTCTTTGAGTCCTTGGACCTTACACAAGTCAAAGTGTCCCACTATTTTTTTTTTCTCAAGCCCTGCAACTGGCTCTGCCAGGACCTCCCTGGCCTTTTCACCTTCCCTTGCCTTGGGCACATCTTTTATTATGCAAAGTGGCCACACCCCCCTTCTATAGGCCCTCCTTTTGGGTCCAGAGCCTCTGGATAACCTTTAATAAATCTTCACATACCTGCAACATACCCCCACATTTACAACATAGCTGTGGCCCACACTTCTGTGTGGCTGGCCTCTTTTTAGTTACAGATTTTATAATCCATTGTATAACCCACATGTCTATGGCTAACCCCATTAAGCATATGGGGTTTAATTGCCCTCTCCCCTGGGTTCCTGGCAGCTGCTCCTGGGTTTGGGAATTAGAACCCAGCTGACCTGCCACAGAGGCAGCAGGTAGGGCACAGCACTGCTTTCCCAAACCCACATCTCCAAGGCTTCTGTCCCAAGATGGCGCAGAATACACCTCCCCAGTCAATACTCTGAAGCAGGCCCCTGCCTTGGTAGAAACAGCCAGTTTGGGAGAAGCCTGCGATATGTAAATCCAGGGGATGCTGGTGTGCTGTAAATGGCAACTAATGTCACAGCTCCGGACACCCAGAACCATTGAGTTTCTAACATTTTCCAACAATCTGGCCCTCTTTTTAAATAAACTGATTTTGGTAGCCAAGAAACTTGAAATCCCAGTGGGTGTTCATGGATCCACCCAAGCCTATAGCAGTTTTGGTGAGCCGTCAACCAGGAGGTAGGATTTATGCTTCTAATCTCTTAAAAAAATTTTAATTTAGGGAAGCCAAGATACCTTCCTTCCTTCCTTCCTTCCTTCCTTCCTTCCTTCCTTCCTTCCTTCCTGAACTCTCAGTTTCACCTTCCCTCTCTCCCTCCCCCTTCCCTCCCTCCCTTCTTATGTCTTCCTTTCATTTGGTTGGAACTGATACAATCAAAGTCCTGAAGGCAGACTGGGGGTACCTGAGAGAAGTCTAAAATCCTTTCATCCTTTTTTCCTTAACCAGCACACCTATCCTATCATGTAATCTATTTATTCCCTCTTTCTTCCTTCCCCCCCAACCCTTCTCCTCCTCCCTTATACATTCCTCAGTGCTTAGAAACAGTGGGAAGGCCTCTGGCAGGCCATGAAGGTCATCTGGTCCAACCTCCATTACATCTTTTCATGCCACATAGCCAGATTGTAAGCAAAATGCTTGCAGAGATAGAATAACTATTCTTCTCCACCCCATCAAGTGATAATTATCCTTGAACACACTCAGAGCCACATACTCCTAGCACACCCTGGGGGCGTGCTATGAGGCATCAAGACACTCTACCACACCATCAGTCCACCAATGTGAGTTCAGAGGTTTGCCAAGAACCTTGGCATCACCTGCCAGGTAATGACTGGGTTCATGCCAAACCTCACAGTGTGTGTGTGTCAATATTACAGGAATTAGCAGGCTTAGAAGCCATTGGTGCTTGGCTTTGGGTCTGCCTCCCAGTTTCCTAGTCAGAGTAGAAAGAGAATCATCAGCTTTGCCTCTAAAATACTACATGAAAAGGTGTTGTTGAGGCTCATTAAGGGAAATCTATTTCTTCCTGGTTAAAAGAATAAATCTGAGTTTTATCTCTGGCTCTAGGTGGAGAGATGATATTCTGATCTGATTCACCAGAAAACGTGCTAAGGAGATAAAAGGAATAATTTTATCCCCTCAATAAGATTTTGTACTTATCCTTCCCAGAAGCCCTACTCTCCTCCATGCAGAGCCTTCCTCATGCAGCACTGTTAAGCCTGCCTCCTTTTCAGAGGAAGACTTAATTGTTTATGGAATTATTTACATATCTAATTGTCGCTTTCTTGGATAAAGCCATTTTATAATTTTCACTACTTGAGTAAAGATCATAATCTGTTAGTCAGAAAGCATAACATGCTCCTTTTCTGTCTCTGCCCTGCTGATATTGGACCGAAGCCCAAGCTGCTTGCCTTGGCACTCTGGGCTCTCTCACTCATTCTCTGACGCGCCCCTGCTTTTGCAATGTGGCAGCCTGCTGGCATCCATGACTGAAAACGCCTGCTTTCTTGGACCTTAACTGAAAAAAGACATGACTCATTTCTCTTCTCTATTGCCCTCCTCCTGGCAGCTGCCAAGGCTTATAGCTTCCCTACCCTGTTGTTTTTCCCTCGAAGTTGAAAAAAAAAAAAATTGTTTTCAAACTTCTTTCTGAATCTCTTTGTAAATTTTTTAATTAACGAGATTAAGAACCTGAAAATAACCCTAGTTTCCCTGGTTACACAAGTGGCTGCTGGACAGGGCCCCCACTTAGCCCAGGGATTCAAACTTCCATTGCAAAATGCTTGCAGAACACAACAACTTCTCCCCAAAGCCAGGTGCTAATTGGGCTTGCACACATTCAAGATCTCACACACCCTCAACACACCCTGGGGACATAATGTGGGACACTAGGATTGGGACACTATCTGTGTACCAACTGCAGGCAGATAGTAACCTTGCTGACCAAAGACAACTGCAGCCACATGGGCAGTCAAATTGGCAGCACACATGAGAACAGCCATGGTGATGCTGACAAAGAGAGTGACACCCAACTGGTAGTCCTGAGTCTACAGTGCATCGAGATACTAGGTCCATCAAGTACCTTCATATCCCCAGACTTTTCCACCTGTCAACCCCTTTAATCACCCAATTCCACTCCCTTCCCTTCTTCATCTCCTTTTTTACTTCCAGTGGCCAACAGGGACAGTGCATGTGCCAGGATGATGGCTTAAGTTCCAATGATGTGAGCAATTGCAGCTCATGACTACCCCTTTCACACCTGAGGTGTCCCCCAGGACCATCTCTGTTCCAGGGTCCATGCTTGGGCACAAGGAGAGATGTGTGTGTGTGTGTGTGTGTGTGTGTGTGTGTGTGTGATATAATGTCCAAGTCCATCAGTGTTAGGGAGGAATCTGATGCATGGCAGTTAGGTGGGTTGAATCTTCCAGGGACACCATATATCTGTCCTTCACTGCCAAACTGTAAGTAATGGAGATTCTGAGTCTAGGGTGCCACCTCAGTGGACCCAGGCTAAAGAATGAGATAATAAGTGGCAGGTGCAGCCTATCAGATCAAGAACCATCCCAAGCATAAATGCCTGGGCCCAGGACTGGGAGTGTAGGGTACAGGGTAGAATGAGGTAATTTGATCCTCGCTTCCTGATGTTATCTTTGACCCTACATTTTTTTAAATCCTAACTGCTCTCAACTTCATGAACTGTGGACAGTTCCATCCATGCAGATATGTACTTAGACACACAGGTAATAAGATATTCCTTTGAACATGTGGTTCAAAGAAAAAAAAATGCAAGTTTATGCTGGATGGCAATATAAGATAAAAGCTAGAGTCAGCCAGCAAGCCTTTTCTCTGAACCCGTCAGCCTAAAAAGGCTTGGGGATTTTAGAAAACATTTTACTCCAGAGATATTTGGGAGGGATACCTTGCTCCACTGGAGTAAAAGAAACGTAAGAGATGGTCATAGTTGGGACGTGCATTCCAGTACTGCAGGACTGAGAAACTGCACAGCCAATTTGCTTACAGCCCAACCCCCAAATCCTCAAACAAGTGTTTCTAGCTCTCCTGAGGCTGCACACTATCAGAGGCACCTGTTAGCAGGTCACCTTGATTCTCCAACTGTGCGGCAGGCCAATCTCCATCACTGAAGAGGCCTTTTATATCTTGTTTGTTCTCTTAAGATAATAACAGAAAACTTGCCTTTGGTTCCCTTGGACTAACTGGTATTTTGCAATCTCAGAGTTGCAATCACTTTGATCCTGAAAATCTAGAAAAAAAGGGACTACTATTTTACTGTAAAAACATCTATATTAAGATACAAGCAGAGTGGTAAGGAAGTTTGGTCAATGGATGGAAATTCAAACTCTAACACCTTCTGCAGATGGTTATATATCAAGATATCAAGAAAAAGGTCTGCAGTGCCTTACATTCAAGCCCGCATGACCCTCTACCACAATGAGTGATTATCAAAGGGAGAACAAAGGAGGATGCCTCTGATAGCCTAGATGACTCTGTCTGCAAACTCTTGCCTTCCAAACAGAAAACACCAGGCAATGGGACTCCAAAAATATCTTCTCCTACTCCAGAGCATCCTTTGCATTCTTCATAGCCTCTCATCTACCCTGTTGCCAAAAAAGTGGGAACCATATGTGTGGGACATTCAAGGAGTGGATCTTCCTACTGACTATTACTCCTGAGCTTATAACACTCCCCTTAAGAGAAATATCAGGACTCTTAGGGAAGATTCGAATCCATGCCCCCTTTTCAATAATGGATTATCATTCATTGAGAAGCTAGGAAGTTTCTCTGAGGATCTATCCTGATTTACTAGTATTGAGACCTTAGTTTTCGATTTTGATTTTACATGAAAGGACCTATACTTAATTATGACTACAAGATTCCCATGGAGAAGAACATAGAATTTTGGTAGACACTAAAAGATATTCAGATAAAGTATTTTCTTAAAATCTTACATATGATCTGCTAAAAGCACAGGTTTTTGCAGATCATGAACCCTTTGCCTGGGATTATAACACCCTAGCAGTGACCCATACGACAGAATAGTGATAGAGGCTCTGTAGGAATGAAGGATTCAATGGAACAAAACCAGTTAAGTATGAGATCAGAACGTTTACTTAAAGAAGAAAGAAATGTTGTGTCCTATTTCTTAACAGATTAATTGGATCACTGAACCCCCAAGAGACAAATTCTTCTGAACAGCCAACAATTCATTAACCAGCCAGGCCCTGGCATTCATACAAAAGATCCAGACACTACAAATGGGATCTCAGAACCACACAGATTCAACTGTTGGACACTGCCTTCTCGGTATTCAACAACAGATCTGAATAAAGAAAAAGGGAAGCAGGGAAAGAGAGAGAGGAATACAAATGACCGTACTTTCACTTGTAGGTGACTTTGGCTATAGTCATCTACTAATGGACCCCTCTGAGAAGGTTCAAAGGGCAGAGATCAAAATTAATTCAAATATAAAGACTCTGGTCAGTGGGCACATGAATGTTTCAAGTACCCTCCACAGTCATGTTATATATAAAGACTTAAAGGTGTGGCACTGGAAGTTAGATTCTTCCCATCACCAGAGAAGGAAGGGCCCAACTCTGACAGCATGAGTGCCTTACAGAACTGAGGGGATCCAAAGGAATAGGCTGATAGAGAAACAAAAACAGGAGCCAGCCATAATGATCTCCCAAGAGTTAACTGTATTCCCTCCAAAGACAGAGATAAAACTTTCTACTTTCTTTACTAAGTATACTCTGTATTTTGGGCATCCCTCCAAAGACAGAGATAAAACTTTCTACTTTCTTTACTAAGTATACTCTGAGTTCATGTGATCGTGTAATGTATGTTCATGGTAATTGTTTTCATGTAATTGTTTATATGTCATTCTATGTCTGAGATAGCATATACAAAACTGTTTTTCCCCTAGAGTTTCCTCAAATAACAGTAATTAAACCTGTGACCATTTCAGTTTACCTTTTATTGTG